>NC_068937.1:25047448-25099296 GCF_016801865.2 Culex pipiens pallens
TTTGCATTAATGTGAGGAAACCTAAACAACAACAAAAAAATGTACCAGGAAAATCAAAACATAAACAAAACAAAACACCACGGGAATGGTACACACACATTCAAAACCACCGAACCTATTCAAAAATGTTTAAATGGGGCATCTGTCAAATTTGAGTGGATATCACTCAGATATGGGCAAATTTCATTCCATTTTATTTGGATTCTGAGTGAATTTTGGTACATGCGGCATCTTCCAGATTTTTAGTGAATGTAACTCAGAATTCAACGAAAATTGAGTGGAGTCTACCCTTCTGAGTTGAATTCGCTCAAATGCAGCATCGAACCTTCTCTCTGATCGAACTCACTCAGGTTTCGTCAACACCGAACCTACTCATAAAGAAATAAATGAGACATCTGTCAGATTTGAGTGAATATCACTCAAAACTCATCCAACAAATCAGTGAAATTAACCCAGATTTGAGTGAAAGCTACTCAAATCCATTAGATGCTGCACTAACTCATTTCTGAAAAGGTTCAGTTTTTACGAAAACTGAGTGATTTAAAATGAGTGTGTACATTGAAATATGACAGCTGTTTGTTTACATGCCAACACTCTTAGGAGAAGCTACTCTTTTTGAGTTAAATTCACTTCATTTTCAGTGGGATCAAAGCAAACCTCTATCGAATCAAATTCTGACAAAATACACCAAAATTTCACAACTAAATCAAGCTCGAAAAAGGGCCTATTCAGGCTCACTTTCGCTACCGATTATTGCCCATTCACGCCTGCGATTGTGTCCCCAATTGTTTTTTCGCCCCAAACGTGTGTGCGCGCGCGCGAAAGCGTACCTCACACGGTAATTGAGGTTTACCCCGGGTATTGCACATCATCATTCATCCAACGCGAGATCCCATCCATCTTCGGAGGTGGGGTTTCTTTCGACCTATTGGTCACAGTCTCTATTGGTGATGGCGTTCAAATGGTTGAAGCTTGGTTACCGCATCCCGCAACGTCATGCTTTCTTGTCTAAAATGGCAGTTTTCCAAACAAAAATAGCAACAAAGCACTCAAAATTGGGTATTAGGCATTTTACCCCATTAAACATTGCGAGTAAACTAAAATTTAATGTTGTAAACAAGGAGTTTTTTTTCAAGTGACAGCTGCTTGTTTATTTACTTTTACCCCATGAGAAATTGGCTAGTTTGTCTGCTTGTAGGGCCGACACGAACTAAAAATGTAGAGCAAACATACTTTGAATGTTTCTTATTAGAATTTTCCCACAAATGCTATGTGACATCATAGCTCAACTGCTACAATTCGCGACTTCACGAAGAATTGACCCAAACGCGTTCGCGGCATCTGCCCAACACCCAAAATTAAAGTAAAAGTCAATGCGGCCTCTGGATCTGCAGCGAGCACGATCATCCGGTGACAGATGAACACGACCGTTGATTGTACCTTTTGTAAGCGAAGAAGAACTGTACCTTCTGGCCTTTTGATCGTCACCCTCTTCGGACCGTCTGCTGCCAATAAAGTAATAATACGGCAATTAGCTTGTACTCGGAAGGTTTGGGGGTTAAAGATCCAGTGTTGTGGATCACTTACCCTGAGTGGTGTGGCGGCGTTTCGCCAAAGCTATCCGGTGGCGACGGATGTGACCAACCTCGCTATTGCTGCAGTAGATGCAGATTTTCGTAACTTTATGGACCTTGATGGCCTCGGCGGCACTTAAAAGTGAGTGCTAATGCTGGGAACTGCTCCGGTTTGGCGGAACACTTGGACATTTACTCAATTGGTCATTGCCGTCAATTGTCGCAATGTAATCAACGCCGATTAGTGGCTGTTGCGCTGCCCCTGCAGTTTGCACACTTTACTCGCGGTATTGCGATTTTGGTTGTCGAACTAAACTGAATTCCAAATTGATATTTTGAAGCTCGCGAAAGTGCGCTGTTATTCAACCCTCGCAATTCACGCATTTTACTTGCAGCACGTCAGTCTATTTAGGGTCACCGACCTAACCTCCAAAAATACCACCTGTCCGCAAGCAAACAATCCAAAGTAATTGCGGCCCACGTGGTAAGGTGGAGATTATCTGGAAAACAATTACCCCCCAACCGTGGACAATCCAGGCCGCGTGCCATCAGCGGCGATTAGTTTCGCGGAAGGAAGCAAACCCGGAGCGGGAAAATCTCCGTCCACGATGTCCACGGAATGCGTGAGTTGTCTTGCGGGGAAGAACACCTGTAATTTTCAGCATTCCCTTCCTGAGTTTAGTGGAGATACACGTGTGTAATTTGGTCAGCGAGGAAAAATGCCGCTGCCGCTGAAAGTAATGAGATTTCTTTCGTGCAGCGTAAGGGACAGCATCAGAAGAGAGCACAATCCGCGCAGAAGATAAGAGCCGGCGGTCCCGGAATGCAGCGGCCACGCCCCGCCATCACAGTTCGAGAAGAAAGAGAGCGCGGCGAGGATATGCATTTGCTCCAGTTAGTAATTAGACCTGCCACGGTGTGTACTTTTATTCGCAACAAAATGACAACCTTGCCAACAATACGTCGGATGTGAAGGGGCATCCGAGAGGCACTTTAACCTTAAGTACCGTGATTATTCAATTTAGCCAAAATGCGTTTTATGGCAACTCGCCATAATGGCGGCTCACGTTGACGTTTGTCAATTTGACGTTTCTCGTTGCGGGTCGCCATTATAGCATCGCAGCAACACGCGTTCGACAAACACGCAACATTGCGCAGATTATTCTGGAATTTTAATGATTAGCATATCGGGAGGACCCGTCCACCTGAACCAGTTTCGCGCGTGGAACCTAGTTTTTCGCGCTAATTGGGTTCGGTAATCCAGTTCTGGACCAGATTAGTTGATCTCGTCGGAAACAGGTTGGAGTTCCTCGTTTGTGGGCCCATTCAACTGTCAAATTAATAATTAATCGGTTGGGACGCGCGAGCAGCTAATGGATCGGATTTGGATCGGGATATGCGATCGAAAGAATCAGATCAAAGGGGGGGGCATACTAAAATGCTAGAGTGACGACGCCAATAAAGTTGTTGATCGAGGCGAAGAATATTTTAATTGGAGCGTTGTTTTATTGGGTTTGCATAATTTGTGTTTGCGGGAAATCAGTCTGACTCTCAACGGATTAGTCAAAAATTATCAAGATTAAAAAAACTTTAATAATTTAGTGAAAATCTTTAAAACCTAAGCTTCATTTCATTTTTCATTTGCCATTTTATCTTTAATTTTTTTTTTTTCATTCCATTTTTCATCTCATTTTTCATTTCATTTTTCATTCCATTTTTCATTTCATTTTTCATTTCATTTTTCATTTCATTTTTCATTTCATTTTTCATTGCAAAGAACCTCCAATGATTATCTTTTGTCTATCTAAAGCTTCATATTTTTTTAATTCTTTATTTAGAATGTTTTTTACACTTGTTTACACACCGAAAAATCCGCAAAATCGCATGCAAAATCGTGTACATCACCTTCGGCAAATAATACACTAAATATTACACACTGCATGCACAATTTTTATAAACACAAAAAAAAGTTGCAACCGACGGGATTTAAACCCAGCACCAACAGTATGGACTGGCGCATTAGCCCGCTCGGCCATCAGAACGATGGAGAATGGAAAGGATAAACGCATATATGAGCTTGACATTTACAGGTTGTAATATTACATAGAATTTCATAAAATTATGCAAAATTTTAATTTACACTTAGGCCATTTGCACGCAGCTGGATTTCTACTTTTTGTGTACATTTTTTTTAATCATTAGCATCAAAGTCGTAAATATTTGTTTTCAGTTACATGAAACACGGAACAAAAATTTTAGCGAAAAAAAAATATTATCATCGAAAATTTTCAAACAATCAAAAGATTTTTAAATCAACTCAAACATGCTGAAAGTGATTTTAAGCGCAGGGAAACGTGTTTTAATTTGATTTCAACTGCTTACTTACTTTACTTTTACTGCTCGTACAACCTCCGGGTCATGAGCTGTCTCCAGATGCGCTGCCACTGAACTCGGTCTTGGGCTGCTACTCTCCAATTCCGACTCGGAACTCCCACATTTCTCAGATCTTCCTCCACTTGGTCTAACCACCTCGCACGTTGCGCCCCCCTCCACCGCGTTCCAACCGGCTCCGAATTAAACACCAACTTCACCGGATTGATAGTCTGGTTCGGTTGGCGCGCATCCAGCGCGTCCGGCATTCTTGCGACGTGTCCGGCCCACCGGATTCGGCCAGCCTTGGCGACCTTCCGAATACTTGGCTTGCCGTAGAGTTGCGCCAGCTCGTGGTTCATCCTTCTCCTCCATACAGTGTTCACACGCACGCCGCCAAAGATCGTCCTAAGCACTCGTCGTTCGAAAACTTCAAGCGCTTGTAAGTCCTCCTCGAGCATCGTCCACGTCTCATGCCCGTAGAGAACGACCGGTCGTATCAGCGTTTCGTACATGGTACACTTTGTACGCCGGGAAAGATGACCAGACCGTAGGGTCTTGTGGAGTCCATAGTAGGCACGACTACCGGTGATGATGCGCCTCCGAATTTCTCTGCTGCAGTTGTTGTCCGACGTAACCAACGATCCGAGGTACACAAACTCCTCCACGACCTCGACCTCGTCCCCGTCGATCACCACACTCGGTCCTATGCGAGCCCTAAGGGACTCGGTTCCTCCTGCCAGCAGATATTTCGTCTTCGCAACATTCACCTTCAATCCAACCTTATCCGCTTCCCGCTTCAATTCGGTGTACCGCCTGGCCACATCCTCGAACGTTCTGCCGACAATGTCCATGTCGTCGGCATAGCAGATGAACTGGCTGGACCGGTTGATGATCGTGCCCCGCATGTTGAAGCCCGCCCGCCTCATAACACCTTCAAGCCCAATGTTGAAACAGAGGCCGGAGATACCGTCGCCTTGTCGCAGTCCCTTGCGCGATTCGATCGGGTCGGACATCGCTCCCGAAATCTTCACGCTGCACCGCGCCCCGTCCATCGTCGATTTCACCAGTCTGATCAGCTTCCCGGGAAAGCCGTTCTCGTACATGATCTTCCATAGCTCATCGCGATCGACCGAGTCGTACGCGGCTTTGAAATCGATGAACAGGTGGTGCGTCGGGATCTGGTACTCGCGACACTTTTGGAGGATTTGGCGTAGCAAAAAGATTTGGTCCGTCGTCGATTTCCCCTCCACAAAACCGGCTTGGTACGTCCCAACGAAATCCTTTGCTCGCTCCGACAGACGACAGAAGATGATCTGAGACAGCACTTTGTAGGCCGCGTTGAGAATAGTGATGGCTCGATAGTTCTCACATTCCAACTTGTCCCCCTTCTTGTAGATCGGGCATATTACTCCCTCTTTCCACTCCTCCGGTAGCTGTTCTGTGTCCCAGACCTTGACTATCAGCCGGTGTAGACAGGCCGCCAGCTTGTCCGGGCCCATCTTGATGAGTTCAGCACCGATACCATCCTTACCCGCTGCTTTGTTGTTCTTCAGCTTCTTGATGGCATCCTTAACTTCCCTCATCGTGGGTGCTGGCTCGTCCTCGCCGTCCACCACTCCACCGACGTCGTTTCTCCCGTCGTCCTGGTACTCCGCCTCTGGGCCGTTCAGGTGCTCGTCGAAGTGCTGCTTCCACCTTTCGATCACCTCACGCTCGTCCGTCAAGATGCCTCCGTCCTTATCCCGGCACATTTCGGCTCGCGGCATGAAGCCAGTCCGGGATTGGCTGAGTTTCTTGTAGAACTTACGCGTTTCGTTGGAGCGATACAGCTGTTCCATGTCCTGACACTCCAACTCTTCCAGGCGGCGCTTCTTGTCCCGAAAGAGATGGGTTTGCTGTCTTCGCAACTGTTTGTACGACTCCTTGTTCCCACGGGTGTTGTGCAGCAGCCACCTGTCCCGCGCTGCTTTCTTCTCGTCCCAAATCGCCTGACATTCCTCGTCGAACCAGCCGTTCCGTCGAACTCGGTCCACGTACCCGATGGCGCTCGATGCCGCTGCGTTGATGGCTGCTTCCATGTGGCTCCAGCAGGCCTCCAGAGGGGCTTCGGCGAGCTCGCCCTCGTCAGGCAACGCAGCTTCGAGTTCCCGCGCGTACTGGGTAGCGACTTCAGGATCCTTGAGCCGCTCCAGGTTATACCGCTGCGGGCGACGGTACCGGATCTTGTTGACCTCGGACAGGCGTTGGCGCAGCTTAGCCACCACCAGGTAGTGGTCCGAGTCGATGTCCGCGCCACGGTAGGTTCTGACGTCGATTATGTCCGAGAAGTGCCGACCATCAATGAGAACATGGTCGATTTGCGTCTCCGTGTTGTTTGGTGATCTCCAGGTGTACTTGTATAGGGGGGTGTGCTGGAAGAAGGTACTACGTATGGCCATGTTTCGGGAGGTAGCGAAATCGATGAGTCGTAGGCCGTTCTCGTTCGTCTGCTGGTGAGCGCTGAACCTCCCAATAACCGGTCTGAACTCCTCCTCCTGGCCAACTTGAGCGTTCAAGTCGCCGATGACAATCTTGACATCATGTTTTGGACACTTCCTGTACTCGCGGTCAAGAAGCTCGTAGAAAGCGTCCTTGTCATCGGCGTCGCTTCCCATGTGCGGGCTGTGCACGTTTATGATGCTCAGGTTGAAGAATCGGCCCTTGATTCTCAACCGGCACATTCTGTCGTTGACTGGCCACCAACCAATCACGCGCTTCGCCATGTCGCCCAGCACGATAAAAGCTGTCCCCAGCTCGTGTGTATCGCCGCCGCTCCAATACATAGTATACCCACCGAGTTCTCGGTGGTCCTTCCCCGTCCAGCACACCTCCTGCAGCGCCACGACTTCGAGACCGCGGACCCGCAATTCGTTGTGAAGAATGCGGTCGCTCCCATCGAAATTGAGAGACCTGCAGTTCCACGTCCCGAGTTTCCAATCCCTGGATCCCCGAAAATCGGGTCGGCGATTGGATCGGCTCGCATCTGGAGCTCTCTGCACTTGGTTTTTACGGCGGGTGCGTGTAGCCATCACCAACCCCCTGTCTCGCCGGAGGACCGTCGTACCAGGACTGTTTAGAGTCCCACCCTGGCACTGAGACTGTTAATCAGCCGCCCCTAACCTGGGGAACAGACGCTGTTTCGAGCCGCCCCTGACCTGGGAAACAGACGCTCGAGGGGGGGGGTCTAAACTCTATCCGCTGTAAGCCGCCCCTAGCATGGAGAACAGACGCTTACCTCGGCAATGGAGCTAGACACCAGTTTCTTCGAGCCGCCCCTAACCTGGGGAACAGACGCTCGAAGAAGGGGGGGGGGGGGAGGTCACTAACCTTTTTGGAGCCGCCCCTAACCTGGGAACAGCCGCTCACGAGTAAAAGGAGTCGCACACCCCGCTGTTTTAGGCCGCCCCTAGCGTGGGGTACAAACGCCGTAAAACGGAGAGGACGGAGGGGGGGGGGGGGGGGCGGGTGGCGTAGGCACGATGTGGTTACTCAAAACTGCACTGAATTCTCTTTTATTTCGATTTTCAATTTTCGCAAAACACTTTGGTCGATTTCTTTTTTTTTTCACAATTTTTTCCACTCCGACCCACAGTGCACTTCTATTCCACACTTCCTTGTGGTACAATACACGTCTCGTAGACGACGACGACGACGGCCACTTTCACTGTTGTAGTGCAAACGAACGCAAGACGACGACGACGATGAGCTGTACTGGCCACGCGGGGAGCACTTTTGTTCTTTGTTTTGGTCCGCGAGATCGACCAACAATTTCACAAATTTTTTCGCGATATCGTGATCGGCGGGATTGGACTTCGCCGGCAACCGGTCAAACACGGATTCCGGAGTGTTTCGTCGGAAATTTTCGCCGCGCTGTGCCGGAAAACCGCGGTTTTCACAATAAATTACGCGGATCGATCGGAACACAGTACCGCACCGGCGCACACGCACACTGGACACCCCCTGGATTTCAACTGATTGTAGTTAAATTTCCACTGAAATTTCGAAGTTTTTTGAAAAAAAAAATTGCTCCCTGATTTTTCGGGGTGAGTAGACTAAAACATTATTTGTACCAGCCTTATTGGTCATCGTACAACTGATTTTTGGTAGAAATTTGTTCACTTGGACAGATGATTTACCGATCTAAACTTTAACGATTTTCAACTACCGAATTTGTTAAAAAAAAACTAAGTGTTGGGTGTTATTTAGATATTTACGCCATCTTTTTATTTGAAATAGTTTAGAATTAATTGCATTGATATTTTTTAATTGATTTTCTCTCAAAATTCACAAACACGTATTTTTTTATATTAGTATGTTTCAATATGTTTCATAGGGTGGTTCCAAATCTGGAATCGGAAACATGTGTTTTTGAAAAACGATGTTTCGAAAATAATCTGTAATATTGTCAAACAAATCATGAAAAATCAGTGTTAGATACAAAATCACATTTTCATTCGAAAAATGTCTTTACACTTTCTTTGATAAAGTGTACCGTTCTATGTTATAGACACTCCCATTAAAATTTTCGAAAGAATTTCAGATTCTTGTAATCTACAATAATTTTATGAAGGAAAAGCATCCATAAAAAACGTATTTGCGAAAAGCTGAATTTTTCAACCATTTTCTCTTTTTGTCTTTGTTGATTAGACTGCTGATTGCTGCGATTCTACAGCATCTTTTAGTTTAAATTTTGTAAGAAATTAGTTTTTCTAAGTGACTTCTTATTAGTCCTCATTTTTCAACTCGCGTTATCTTGGAATCTATTGGTTCGATTTCAATGTTAAAAAATGAAACCTGTTATTCTTCTCTTTTCTATAAAAATAATGTCCAAATTTGAAAATAGAGCACAACATTTTGAGGCTTTTTAAAAATGTTAAATGTAAAAATCGAACCAATAGTTATCCAGATAACGGGAGTGGAAAAATTAGGGCTTTTAGATGACACTGAGAAAAATCTCATTTCTCACAAAAATTTAACATTAAGAGACTGTATCTCAGCAATTGGCTTTGTTATTTTGGTTGAGGACAAGACCATATTTGAAATTATGTAATTAAATACGAAATATAAAAATAAAAGCAATTTTATCCATGGTTTTGAAGTCATCGCCCGGGCAGACGGTAATTACAAAATTAATAATATTTCAATAACAAATCCTGTTAAAATTACAAAAAGTGTTATTATTTTATCCTGAACTTCAACTTCAAGAAGAAAAATAATAACAGTTTCTGATAAAATAACAAGATTTGGTATTGAAGTGATATTATATTGAAATGTTTAATAACACGCTAATACATTTCAAAAACTCTCCTAATAACAAGATTTGTTATTCGTTTGGTAATTTGACTTAGAAATAAAATTACCATAAATTGCACAAATGGAAAACTTTCTAAGTGTCCATGACACAATCTGTTATCATTCTAATTTTTTTTTGTTAAATATTTTTAGATCTTTGGGATAATTTTGTCCAATTTCGTCGGGGTCATTATTTTTGGCCACAAAATGGGGTCCTTAAGCCAAAATTGTTCTAAAAAGTTGAAATTTTGAAAGCTGATTTTTTTTAATTATTTGGTATACCCCCTAAAGGACTTTGCTAAAATTGGCTAGAACTTTGGGATAATTTTGACCATTTTCGTCGGGTCCATTATATTGGCCATAAAATGGGGTCCTTAAGCTAAAATTATTCTAAAAAGTTGAAATTTTGATAGTTTTTTTTTACTTATTTGATATACCCCCTAAGGGACTTTGCTAAAATTGGCTAGAACTATGGAATAATTTTGACCAATTTTATCGTGTTCATTCATTTGACCATGAAATGGGATCCTTAAGCTAAAATTAATCCGATAAAATCAACATTTGTAGAGAATTTTTGAAATGTGAATAACAAAAACTGTTATTATTTTTTACAGAGCCAGGAAGTCGGAGCTGACGTTGAAGTTCGAGCTGGAGTGAGACCTCGGAGACGGCATCGGATTCAGCTAATTTTCAGCAACTTTTAACTTGGAGTCGGAATCTGTGAAGTCGGGTATTTTTAGAGAGCAGAAGTCGGCGTTGACGTCATATTCATGACCGAGCCACGTAGCCCCGTGGTAACGCTTCCGCCTCGTAAGCGGTAGATCGGGGTTCAAATCCCGGCTCGGACCAACACAACTGGTGATCTTTTCCCTTCTGGAATCGATTGCTTAGTAAAGGGAAGGTAGTGTATCGTCACAAACTGGACCTTGTCACGACACCTTAGGGAGGCGACCTATGGAATGTTAACATTAACCATATAACATGTTAACATTAAGTTGAGAATGAAACTGCCACTGAATCCGCTTTGTAAATGCCGGCCCCGATACTCTTCAAGGGTGTTCCCCTCAGGAACTGGGAAAAATTTACTTTTAGAGTCGGAGTTGTCTTCAAAGTATGGATTCAAAGTCGCTCGACTCTGCAGCCCTGACTAGTACAGAAGAGTGATGGCAACTGCAGGTTTATTTGCAAATGGCAAATAAACCAAAACAATATTTTTTTTTGTTATGAAGATATACCAGTTCAATAACATTTTTTGTTATTATGCTGCTCCACCTCCCCGCACAAAATAACAAATCTTGTTATTCCTTCATGATTCCTTCTGTGTTATTGGTTGTTATTGCAATAACAACATAATAACAGTTTATGTTACTCTTCGAACAAATCTTTGTTATTGATTTGTGTTATTTTAACAACTAATCCGATCATCCCAATAACATATTTCGATCTTCTCACAACATCAAAAACTGACCTTTCCAAGTTATTTCCGTCTGCTCGGGTCAAGTTAAAAATTTCCTCTTTGAGGAAATGAATTGCAAACACAAATTTCGCTTTCAATATCATTTTGGTTAACAATAAAAAAATTAATATTTTGATCGAGGGATCGGGATTTTTTTATGAAAAGTCCCAACTTTGCCGAGTTCACCAAATCAAAGAAAATCTTTGCTCAAGATGTAGATTCTCGAATATTCACATGCCCATTTTGTATGACTAGCAATTCTTGAAAAAGTCGCAGTTGTTAAAATGACTTTTTGAAAAAAAAACTATAAAAAGAAAGCATTCGAGGGTAAACCAAATTGAGATACAGTCGACTCTCTGGCTGTCGATCTTCTCGATATCAATAATTCTCCATCTATCGATGAATTCTTCAGTCCCTTCAATCTGCATACTTCAATTATCTTCATTCCTCGATATTTTCCCTTGCTTGAAGGATTTCTTCCTCGACGGTCCCTTGGATTCTGTTTGCTTTAAAAATCTCTTCCGGTTGTCAATAATTTCACTTTCTCATGGCTTGCATAGACATTTTTCTTGCCGAAACGAAGCTTTGAAGGGTGTTTGACATTAGTTTGTTTTTGTTTGATGGACGTTGCCATGATTCTCTCCCATTGCTGGGTATCAAGAAAAAAATATTTTCAATCGAGTCTTCATTTTGCATCGTTCTGTAAACTGATGATTCTCTTCCTCGACGGTCCCGTGGATATTGACAACCAGAGAGTCGACTGTATTAAATATGGCACACATGTGGCTTGTAATGTCAACATGGTTGATGCCATGATTTATTCTTGGAATAGAAATGAGGTAAACTCGAGCAAACTGATGGCAGGGAAAAAACGAAGGTGCGTCCTCTATTTGAATGGTGAGGTTCACCCATATTTGTCATCTTCTTCAATGTCGATCCCAATCGAGAGGGGCTGGCCTGACTTTAAAATAGTGCCAACCTTTTCCACTTCAAAGGAGGTAGGTACTTGAAATATGTCAAACATGATATTCGCTTAAGGAAATTTCAGATCACACCCTGGAGGGTGACGTTGATGGATGCGTAAAAGCTGCGCTCTGCGCGTGCCTCTCAATCTAGTTCCTGGCAGCAAACGGGGCTTGGCTTGCTGCGATCATCAAGTCATTAACCTTTATTCCAGCTAATCCTTTTCCGAACACCGTTAAACTGTCTCGTGTTTATGCCTTAAGCGAAGTGGGGAGTGGCCGATAATTTCATCCCCCGCGCAAATAATCTAATTTCTTACAATTAAAGCTCCGATATACGCCGCTGAGTCGCTTCGAGCGTTAAGCGCAAGCCTCTTATCTAATCCAATGTACCTGGCCCGGCAATTAAAGCGCGGCCCCGCAGCAAGAGGCTTGGCGTAATCGAGCTCGAGCTCTCAAGAGATGATGATGATGATGGTTGTTGGTGGTCCAAATGCGCAAAACTGTGCCACTGGGGGCGTTGTTGGTGAGGGTGGCATTAGAGTCGGAGTAGCGATGTTCATCAACAGACTCCAAACAGAAGCATCGTCGTTGTTAGGTGCCTTGTTTCTTCAATTGCAACCTTGCCGTAATTAGCCGCAATGTTCACCTCAAGAGCAAGAGGGCAGAATTAAGCCATCAGCTGGGGCAAATTGGTGGACATCGGGCTTAAGCTGTTCGGATGAGGGCTTGCGGCGTTACAAGGGTCTTCTCCTAATTGGGTGTATTATACACTTCAAGAGGACATTTAATGCAAAAACAGCTTCTGGGCATCAATTTAAGACATCATTAGCGATGAAACTTCGACAGAATTCATTTAATTCAATCGCCTAAAGGTAGTCCTCAGGTTGGTAGTCAAACGATTGAGAGGATAAAGGTATCGGGATTTGATCCCTGAATCTGCTGCTTACAATAAAACCCCAATTCTTCTTCAAAACTCAATCAAACCTCCACCCCCCACCGCGCACACACGTTCCACCTGTTACCCAGAGGTGTCGCAAGGGAATTCCCGTCAGATCGCTCCCCCGGGGGGCGTCAGCACGCGGTCAAATTTTGCCACTACCGCATTCCATTCCGGAGTGAAATCCTACAAGCAACTCCCTTCCGAAACTGGCAATTACAGTTGCGTTTTTCCCTCGAAATCTCCCCCTCTCAAATCGCTTTTCCCGTCCAAGGGCGCAGCTATTAGGGCGTTTTTATTACCGACAGATTCAGTCATCTCAATTACAGATTCCACCCCCTCTCGGAGGAAGAATATGTGTCAAGTGGCGTTCTCCCTCCGTTTCCTGCCAAACCCCCGGAGTTCCCTCGGAACATTTTCAATTACGCGATGACTCAAAAACTGTATACAAACTCACTGGTGCGAAACGTGTCCGCTTCGTCCCGACTCCCCTGCCAAGTTTGGAACCTGTGAAACACGTGGCCGAGATCTCGGAGTCGGATTTTCCCCTTTTTCCCCGAAGGACAACCGATTTGTTCCCCTTCGAGTGCAGAACAAAGATTCTCCCGCTCCCTCTCTTTTTTTGTTGCGAGAGAAAACGACGATTTTTTTTCGAACAGGCGATAAAACTATCAGGTTCAGCAGATGAAGAGGGGGAGTTTCCCCTTCGGTTTTTTTCCCTTTTACTTCTTTTTTTGTTGTTCCTCTGTACGGAAGGATAGAAGGTATTGTCGCCCCCTACTTTTGCTCGATTGTTGTATTGTTGTTTTATCACCGTAATTATTATTACGGCATGCTTTTATTTCACGATGCCTTTCTTTTGACCAAACTGCCAAACAATGCGAAATTGTGGTTTTTGACAGCTGTGTTTTGCTCGTGATGATCTGTATCTTGCTATGAAGCAAAATTTGAGCTTATTTGAAAATTTTAGCAATATTATTTGTCTGACCCTGATTTTTTTGAAGAAATGTGCAAGGGGCACGGAGAAAAAAGAGTTCCCAAAATCGTGAACACTCGTTCATGAAATTGCGAACCACGAACAAAGTGTAAAAATTCCATGGTACACCCAAACGGCGGTCGCATGATTGTGATGCATGGCGGCATGAAAGTATATCAGAATCTGCATGAAAACTGTTCTCATGCATTTTTTGCGATATAGGGGTATGACATTTTTGCCCGTTACCGACAATTATCGACATTACCGACGGCTTTTTGATTGTATTTCACAAAAAAAAACCTTAACAGAACGAGGATTGAACCACCAACTTCTTGGTTTTAGATACGACACGCTACCACCGCGCCATGGACGCTTGCTGAAATGTGAGTGAAAGAGCACCAACATATTCTTCTCTTTAGAGTGTTGCTTGGGGACGGGCCAGCATTATATGTGTTGGTGAGAACTGCAGATCGCTGAAATGTTTACACGCGGGCAAAAATGATCTACGGGCTTGCTGCAAAAAATGTTATAAAATGTGACATTTTCTGCAGCAAATCCACTGATGCAGATTTTGAAATATATTTTTCCTTTGGGTGTACATTTTTGAAAATCGTACCATGGCATTTGATCACTTTGTTCGTGGTTCCAAATTTCATGACCGGGTGTTCACGATTTTGGGGGAAGAGGGGAGGTTGAAATCAATTTGCAATTGCTTTATTGAGTTAATCTCATTTTATAAACTTTTTGCATGTATTTATTATTAAAGGAGAATTGTCAAATTTGTATGGGAGCTGGTCCAAGGATGTACACGAACGGGACAAACTTCATTCGAAAGATCTCGCCAAGACAAGAAAAAAATTCTTCTGGACGAACTCTCTAAACCATGTTTTAATCATGCTAAAACATATCAGAACTTATATTTTTTGCTGATACGCGTCGAATGAAGTCAAGATGATCGAAATCCATAATAAAATAAGGATTTTATGAGTAATTTTAGAAATAGCAAAAATACGATTTTTTGTACATTTTAACCCAAAATACTCAAACTTCAACAACTTGTAACTTTTGAACCCCGGGGTTTAGAGAGTTCGTCCAGAAGAATTTTTTTCTTGTCTTGGCGAGATCTTTCGAATGAAGTTTGTCCCGTTCGTGTACATCCTTGGACCAAATCTGCCCATTCCCCTTTTGATATTTTACATAGACTGGTAAAATTATAAATTCGGAATGAAACTCGATGTTTTAACTTTTTTGTTTCGCCTAAAACAGAAGAAAATCACATATTTTTGACAGGTAAACATTTAGTTTGTTTCTACTGTTTTTTGCAAGCAGTAACATAACCAAACTTTTCGGCACCCTCAGTAAACTTCAAATCAGTACAAATTGCTGTCAGATCTCTTCCGGAACAGATCCGGCAGCGATTTTGTATGATTTTACGTTTGCGAGGAGAGTCGATAAAATGTAAACAAATCCCTTCGTGCATCAGGTAACTGTTGTTTTTCACCATATCATAGGTGATTTTTCAACAGGACGTAACTTTGCACAGCAAAAAAAGATAAATTTTGGAATGTTGAAAATTTGATTGGTTGAATACTACCTATTTTTTGAGTAATATTACTCAAAAATGTGTAAAAATGTGAACTCGAAGAATATTTATCAGAAACTGATGAAAATTCATCAATTCATGATGTAACATTACACATTTTATTAACACAAAATCTGTCACCATTTCCTGATGAATATTAACATCATTTTTTTCTGTGTGCTTGAAAATGTCCGATTTTTCAAACTTCTGATAGAAACATGCAAGTTAACTTTATTTCAGTTAAAAACGCTTTTTAGGTTTTGAGCACAATTAGCTGATAAGTTAACGTCAAATTCCTGATAAAAGTACATATATTTTCTCCAAATTAAGAAAAAAAAATAGACAGAAAATAGCTGATATCTTATCAAAAGCATTTTGAGATACTTTTTGAATATTGTTGTAAAAACAAAACTAGAAATGTGAAATGCACTATTCGGTAACACATAACTGTTCATTAAAACAAAAATGTCCAAGCTGGGTTTTAACTACATTTTTCTCATCACCAAAACAAATATTGAGAATCTAAAACTGTCGAAATCAAAATTAAATTAATTCAATTAACGAAAAAAAAACTAACTATTGCCATTTTTAGTAAAACAAGAAACAGAAAAAAACTCAAAAATAAAATCACTTATAATTTTGAGTCTGAGAAGAAACTGTAATCATAAAAAAATAAATTAAAAAGATAGTTAAAAACTTTGAAAAACATCAAATTTAATGTCTCAAAAAATAAGTTGCTGTTCCTTGGTTTTAATGGGAAAAGAAAAGGAAATGAAAAACAGCTAAATTTAAAATTGTATTCTTATTTCATTATTAAAAAGAAATACAAAAACATGAAGACAGCTGTATTCTTTCAAAAAATCAAAATATCTCGGAATTCATGTTAAAAAATAGTTTCGTTAGTTTGGTTTTGGTATTTAATGCTAAAAATCAATGTTGAAATATCAGGTTGTTCAGGTTTTCATGTTTTCATATTTTACATTTTATGTCAATTAAATATCTAGTTAAATAAACATATCTGCTCTTTTTTTTTTTTTTTTTTGATAGTGTCCAATAAACTAAATTTTCAGTTTTTGCTTTTTGGATGTTTTTTAATACCCCTGACTCAAGGCGGTTTCAAAAACATCCAAAAAGCAAAAAACTGAAAATTTGGTTTATTGGACCTTTTAAAAAAACTCTAGATATCTTCCGTTTTTATATAAAGAAAGGTCCTATAAGCTATTTAGATATTTGAAGTGGTCTATAGTTAAAACGTCTTGAATTTATTTTGTAAATTTATCAATTTCAAATTTTATTCAAATTTTGAAAAAGCTAAAAAAGTTTCCCATTTAACAAGGTGCCGAGCTTCCGTGGCGGTGAGGTTACGGGTTTCGCCTTGTAAGCGGAAGGTGATGGGTTCGATTCCTGTCTGGCTCGGCAAAGTCAGATCCCTTAAAAGAGTAAATATGCTCACTGGGAATACTTACCGGTAGCGGATGGGTTTCGACTAGCGGCGTGATGGGTTTCCAATCCAAAGGTCGTGAGTTCGATTTGTGTGTACCGGGATGATGAAGTTTAAGTTTTTTTTTTTTTTGAATTTGTTTAATAGTTTTTTTTTCCGATAAATGAAAATCAACCTCCATGTACTTTATAACATTGTAACAACATATTTGCAATACGTTAATGAATTTAGCATTTTAAAATATTCACTGAAAAAAATCAGTTGCCAAACTCAATTTGGACGATTTTTAATATTTTCAAATATTTAAGCAATGTTACTACATGAAACAGAATAATAACTTAACATTGGTCACAATCATTGAAATACAGCTCTATTTTTAATTTAAATTTTTAAAACTTCCCAAACACAGATGTGAACCTTAAACATTAAGTTGTGTTTTTTTAAATGACTGGAAAAACAAATTCAAACGATGCTTGGGATTCCCGACTATAATAGATTTTTTGACAAAAATCACAAATTCTCGACTTTATCTCGATTTTTACGTATTTCGGCAAATATCCGACATTTTCCAATTTCCCGACTTGAGTGGCCACCCTGTAATCAGAGTGGTGAGACAAATACGAGGCATGATACAGAAATAGTCAAAATCTAAACTTGATGATATTCTCGTAAAGAAAATATATAACGTCAAAAAGCCCAACCTAGTTAAAATTTAACAAATATTCAACTTTGTCAATCATATCGTCGCCGGCGTGTTAACTTGTCGTATGTGCATTTTGGGCCAAATTGAGTTGAGAACGCTATTTTGTGCAGCTCACAATGCCTCACCTTTTGACCTTCACAGATCCCTGATATTCGACGAAATCCGAAAAACTCCGTGCATTTTTGTCACGTTGCATATGAAAGTAGTTTGAATCTTGTCGTGCTATCTTGTCACTCCCTGAAAATTGATGTAAGTGCGACAACTGGCCAAAGGGATTTCAGGTCAGAACGCGTTTGACGCACGTACAAGTTAGACTACCGTAAACATTTGTAATTATAACTCGGGACTCCAGCAACCAATTTCAACCAAACTTCGGGACAATGCACAGAATGGTCAGCCAAACAAAACGTGTTTGTTATTGTCTACATTGCATGCTTTCGTTTTTGTTTATTCAAGGTCAAACATTAAAACGCGTTTTTCTCGGAACGTCGAAATGGCGGATGCGACAAGATAGAAATTTAGGCAAAAAAGAGCAATAAATGTATTAACCCTTTAAAGCCTGTTGAGCCTTAAATGACCTAGAAAAAAATATATTTTGAGTAGTAGTTTGTAATTTTCGAAAGCCTTCAGAAAAGGTTTCTCAAAGAATCAAGGTGCAACACCGACCTTCCGTAATTTGAGAATGGCAAGGCATGTAAGTGCAACAAAAAAAAATTGGCATAAAAGATTGGAAGATAATTTATATGAATTATAAATAACGAGTAAGCTCAAGCCAAACTGATCGTCCTGATATTAAATATTTAAAGCCATCATCCATCGTTCGCCTACAGTCTAGACATTTCTAGATCATCTACTCCAAGTGCGGAACCAACTTTACCCAGGAGGGAATGTTAAAAATGTCCAACTGCACACTTGACTGCCTAATTTCCACCAAAAAAAAAAACAAAATTTAACTCAAATAGCAAATTTGGCCGCCATTGATGCGTGACGGGTGCTGCCGGCTGCCATGGCAACCAAGCAAAGCCAGCAACCCGGGGCCCAGCCCAACCCTGGGCGCGCACGCCGGGACATTTCGCAAAAGTTAAGCTCCTTCAGCTGGAAGTAATCGCAGGTTCGTGTGCGCGCTCTATCCACAGCACAGGGTGATCCCGGGCCCGGAGTTACGGGTGGACCCAGCGCCCGAACCTGGCCGAACGGGGAACCACTGGCGCCGGTTGCAGCAGCAGCAGCACGGAGGAAGAAAATCGATACGATTTCAGCACGCCTGGCTGCGTCTCACTCGCGGCTGCGCACTGCCACCGGTGCCCACTGACATGGAACTAATCCAGGAAAATCGTCGCACCGTCATCTTCTCGGGGCCGGGGCCAGGATGTCGGTATCGATTTTTCCTCTCGAGTGCCACGGCGGCAGAATCTGCTCCGTACTTAAGCTATAGCTGTGTAGATGTTCCGGAATTGAGATTTTCCAACTTTCGAAACGCGAACCATTAACGATGATGACCTGTCCAGGATTTCGCAAATCCCTTTGGAGTTGTTGACTAATGACGGCCCAACCGCAACACACCGCCCAAGGTCGTCCCCCTCGGGACCTGCTGACCGTTGAGATGGTTGGCGAAAGCCCTGACGCAAGGTTCTGCCCAACGTTGGTCGTAGGTCGCGCGCGCCCCCTCTCAAGAAGGGAAATGAGATCTCGTTCATGCGAGAAATTCATTTCAGCGTATCGGAACGGTACGGGAGAATACAAATAGAGTCGTACCTAAATTGTGAGGCCGCTGCCGGTTTGGATGGGTGATGAATTCGGGTAGGGTTGCCGGGTCGATTGTGAACCTTGGAAGATGTAATCTCAAAAGACCTGATGGATTGTCACAAACCCGTAAACTCACTCCTAAATGGAGCACTTCCATTCGAGCAGTTTTTGCTTTTTTCTACAATGTTTTTGTTATGGAGCTAACTGTCAAAAACTGCTCGACTGCGGGTACTCCATTGCCACGTAATGGAGCACCCGCAGTCGAACAGTTTTTGACAGTTCGCTCCATAACAAAAACATTGTAGAAAAAAGCAAAATCTGCTCGAGTGGAAGTGCTCCATTGCACATAGAGTTATCTAAGCCCGAGCTCACGCACACTAGCACCCCATCTGTTTTGCTGGCGGGTACAAAATTTAACCTCAATCTTTTTCGTGTACGTACACGCAATACATGCGCACGTAGATAACTCTATTGATAAGGGACCCTTCATAAACCACGTAGAATTTTATTCCGGAATTTTCCAAAATTATCTTAAATTTATAGATGAAAAAAGGAAATTAACTTTAAAATTAAAATTAAATTAAAAACTTTAAAAACTAGTTTCACATAATAATTAACAAAATTCAAGTGTCATAATAGGCCCTACAACCCCCATTTTTATTTGGTGCGTTTGGTGAGCAATTTAACGAGCTGCGGAAGTGTACATTGCAGGAAGCGTTTAGCACAAAGACGCAATTTATTAGCGATGCACTGGCACTGCTGGTGATGGTCTGGTCACCCCTTATTTTTCCATTTTCGTGTTCATACAGCACGACATGCCAATTTTTAGTTGGTGTCTCATTGCAGAGTATTACTTTTGTTTTATGAATTGTTTTGTAATTTGTTTTCTTGTTTTAATCCCTTTTTGTAATTTTTCGTCTACAACAATGAATGTTGTTAAATTCTAGAGTAATTTGTAATCAAATATAAGTGCTTTTAAGAGATCATTTCACGATAAGTCTTCTTTAGCTGATAGAGTACTTTGTTACCCTTTATTTGGATCCTTTGTAATTTTTCAAAATTACCTAAAGTGACTTCCTTGACCTGATAAACAGTGTAAACTACACAGAAAAAAAATCATGGTAATATTACATCTGGGAAGGGGTACATCTTTTATGTCAGAAAAAAGGTATAATTTTACCTCTGGAAATGTGTAATTTTACTACATTTCTGGTGTAATGTCACTTTTTCAGTCTGAATTGAGGTAAAATTACATCATAAAAGAGGTAATATTCAACCTTCCAAAATTAAACCTTCCAAATTTACATTATTTTTTTCTGTGTAACAAGTTCTCGTTTCCAAAAACCAACAAATTACAAAAAAATAAAAAAACGATTTTTCATGTGCATTTGGTTGTGGGTCACTTTTTCGTTTGACACTTTTTTAGCTTGTACCCTATTGGTTGGTCAAAGTCAAACTAAAAGGTGACGAACTGTCACTTTTTACACGGCGCTCACGCACACTATCAAAACAAACGTTTAGTACACGCAGAAAAATAAGGCATATTTGAATCAACAAAACGTTTTGTTGATTTGAAAATCAAGATTTTTATTGAATCAACGCTAAACGTCAAAGCGACTTTTTCAAAGCAACAAAAGATATTTGTGGAATTAAGAAAATCAAGGTTTGTTTCAACGCAAAATCGGTGTTGATTATATTCAACAAAAATTTTGTTGAATCAAACCTCGTACAGGCTGATTCTACAAAATATTTTCTGCGTGTAGCTGGGTGCTGAATAGTGGTTCGCAAAACGGCCTCATTTTTGAACTGTCAAAGTGGAACGAATTTGTTGTTCGCCAAAAGTAGAGAGTATTGTAATTGATCATTAAGAATTGGTTTTTTGCAAAATTAAAAAATGTGTGGCTTTTGAGCACCTGGAGTTGAAGAAATCAAGAAATCTTAAGAGAGTGGAAGGCGAGATCGTCATTTTTTACAATTATGAATGGAAGTTGTTTATGGAGTTGTTGCGGTTGTATCCATCCAGAAGCTGTCTTTATTATTTGATTCTGTTTGAAAATCTTGGATCTGCATCGCTAGAATTAGCGATGTTTTTTCACTGTACCAGGAAGAGCTGCAGGATTCCAAAATCAGTCAGAGAATTTATCTGCGACATCGCAGAATGTGCCTCGCCGCAGTTCTTCGTCACCCGTAAAAAAGAAAAATCTCTTCTAACCGATCGAATTGCGACAACTTTCCAGCAAAAAATGTCAAAAACTAGACAAAATAAACCACATACTACTGATTATAAAACAGCACTCTTACTAGTAAGAAAAAAGTCATGCTTATGCTTGAACAGCCTCTTACTTTGTAGATGTAAACAAAGTGGGATCATTCAAAAATCACGTTACGCATTCTCTCTATTCATCACCCAGTTTAGTAGTGTGTGAACTCCGTGTGAAAGGGGTGTCAAACTAAAAAGTGACCCCGTTCGTTTGACAACAGTTGGTGTCAAACCATCGGGGTTTGAGTGTACAAGACGTCGTTTGTAGCATGTTTTGATCGAGGAATAGCTTTGATTCTATTTCCTTAGTTTCGTTTTATCACTTTGAACAGCAAAAAGCGTTTGAATTATTATTTCTTCCCAACACAGCCCAACTGTTGATCTGAGCGACCCGATCTAGCTAAGGTCGTCGCCGTCAACCTTGCCAATTTGTTACCCACATCCACTTGAAAGCCTAGGGAACTCCATTCAGTTGCCCAGAACCGCTCTCTTGATGGCCAAGTGGCAACCTTGATGTCACCCCGGTACGCAATCAATCTCCTTCAGCAGGTACACGAACTCAACTCAACAGCCACCATGATTTCTATTCGCACATTTAAATCCCTCGCGGTTGTCGTCGTCGTCGCGAACGACCCAAAACTGGTTTTACGGACCCCTGAGGGCATCTCCCGATGATAAAGAGTACGAGAGAGGTAGAAAAAAAAATCGAAAGCCGGTGGACATTCCCCCCTCGAAAAAAATATATATTACTATGACCTGAATTCTTCTCTTTTATTTCCAAAATAAAAACCTTTTCGAATAGCAGGTCCATGTTTGGGCCGAGATTTTCGGCACCGCGGTCGCGGGTCCCATAGTTTCGCCAAGTGGACCTCAGCTGGGCGAAGCGGCCAAGAGAGGACGGACCATCTCGTTGAAAACTTGAAAAACCACTTGTTTCTTGCCGACGACGACGCGACTTGGTGGATGTGGTTTCACCTTCGCCATCGATCGGATGCTGCGTTGCACAGTGGTTCAGAAGATTTGAATTTGATCAAATTTTGGTGGTCATCAGGGGTGATGTTGGATCTGAAGGGTGAGATTGGGTCATACAAATTTGCAGAAACTCTTTTTGACAGTTTGCCTGAATGGCAAACTATCAATCAAAACAAAGGGGTATGCAACTGTCAAACCAAAAAAAAAGTTTGTTTTTAAAACCAATGTTGTGTAGTGTAATACCTCCTTTAATGGTTCAAAAGTTGCACATTCTAAAACTAAATTACCTGTTTGTTCAAATTCGACCAAAAAATTTGTTATGTTTTGATGTTAAAAAAGGCAAATTTAGCAACACTGCGCACCGCGTTGCCTATGGGTCTCTCCGGAACCAAATCCACCGTCCGACCGGAATTCGAGGGTAGTTCAGCTGGCCGCCCAACCAGAGCTCTTGTGGTCTCCGTCGGCGGCTGCGGGACGAAATTGAATTCCAATCGGAATCAATTAATATTTTATGTTCGCCGTGGAAAGCTGGCCCCTTGCCCGGGCTGCGCCTAGACCGCCGTAAGACCCGCTTGGACACCACAAGTTGTGCCGAGACGACGAGATCGAGAGTCAAGTGTTGGGTTCATTCATGCGTTGCCCTGCCCGGTCGGGCAACCTAAAAATGCAAATGGGCAAAATTCCTGACGTTCCTCGAACCGCGCCACGGTCGCCACCCCAAGTCCGGCCAAGTCAAGGCGCTTGTTGAAGTTTGTGGTTGAGCTTCGGAGCTCGGGGAGGGAGCGCTAACGGAGTGGATCCAATTTCATACCATTCGCTGAGCGCCGAACGAGTTGGGCAATTGTTTATCAAAAATACGCGACTCGGTGACCGCGCTGTCGCGCACCAAGGAATGTTTTTATTGTTGTAAACAAACGCATTATCGTCATAGCTCGGGGTTTGGGGACGTGAAGGCAATTTCTAATGAAAAAGTGGCTTGGCTTAGGAACTATATGCGGGAAATGGTTGATTTGGGCTACTTTCTATTGGGTTGCATGGAGGATTTTATGGGCATTATACATGGCCAATAAACGCAACAAAATTTGAAAGTAACTGATTTGATACGTTCTTAAAATATTTAAAAATCCATTCAGATTCCACGTGACATGTGGAAGTGTTGCCAGCAAATTTGTAAAATCGATTATCCAGATTTTTAGGCGAAGATGGCGTTACGATGCCGTGCACGCCCGAAATGTCAAACTCGCGCAGTGTTGCCAACATTAGAAAAAAATGTGGCTGTCATTCCATCGCCAGGTCCCTGCTAAGACTGCCAATTTAATGAAATCAAAACATTACCAACACTACTAAACACCTGGCTGCTGAATAGTGGTTCGCAAAACGGCCTCAACTTTGAACTGTCAAAGTGGAACCAATTTATTGTTCACCAAAAGTAGAGAGTATTGTCATCGATCATTAAAAACATGTTTTTTTTAAGAATGAAACATTTGTGGCTTTTGAGCACCTGGAGTTGAGGTCAAGAAATTTTTTTTTTAATTTATGGATTGAAGTTGTTTATGGAGTCGATGCAGCTGTATCCATCCAGAAGCTGTCTTAATCTTAATTTGATTCCGTTTGAAATCCTACTGGTTTAGTGAAAATCTGTTTGTTGGATAAGCTACACTAGAACTAGCGATGTTTTTTCGCTAGACCTGGAAGAGCTGTAGGATTTCAAAATCAACCAGGGAACATCGCAGAATGACACTCTCGCCGCAGTTTTTGTCATTTCGTCGCCATCGTGCTAACTTGTCGTACGTGCATTTTGGGCCAAATTGAGTAAAGAACGCCATTTTATGCAGCTCACAATGCCTCACCTTTTGACCTTCACAGATCCCCAAAATTCGATTTCAATCCTGAGATATTCACCAAAAACCGAAAAAACTCCGTGCATTTTTGTCACTTTACATATGAAAGTAGTTTCAATCTTGTCGTGCTATCTTGTCACTCCCTGAAAATCGACGTAAGTGCGACAATTGGCCAAAGGGATTTCAGGTCAGGATGCGTTTGACGCACGTACAAGTCAGACTACCGTAAACATTTGTAATCATAACTCGGGACTCCAGCAACCAAATACAACCAAACTTCGGGACAATGCACAGAATGGTCAACCAAACAAAACGTGTTTGTTATTGTTTACATTGCGTGCTCTAGTTTTTATTTTTTCAAGGTCAAACATTAAAATGCGTTTTTCTCGGAACGTCGAAATGGCGGGTGCGACATGATAGCACGACGACGCCGATTTGTAAGAGCATGAGCATGAGAGACCACCCATGGTTGTCCTTCTCCGTTGCTGAACAGGACCGTAATATCATATCAACACAACCGGTTATACGCTTCAACGATCAAATGATGTTTCCCTTATCAACAGCATGCATGAATGCGCTGAAAAGATAAAACATCATGATCATCAAAACTAGAGCCGTTGCTTATAGGAAACAGTCGTTGGCCACCAACGGCGCCCGCCATGTCAGTTTGTAGATCTCGAGGGGATGGGACGGGAATGTTAGTTAGCACAGGCTGCTACCAAGGGTGGGTTCTATACGATATCCACACCCCCGCGTGTGCCGGAAAACTACTTCTACTTGGGATTTTGTTAGTGGGAAAGGGTAATGGCCAGGATTCATCATAAAGGATGATGATGTGGCCCAATAATCAATGAATTTCGTTGAGTGATAGGGTGATGTATTATGTGTTCTCAAGGCAAACAATCGGATGATGCGGATGAGACTATTCCCGGTTATTTGGTGTTGAGTTTAGCATAAATGATTCAATCTTAGACAGCCGGCTGTGGAAAGATAGAATCATAATTATGTGTGATTAAAAGATGAAATATTATACTCAGCGTAACATATTCACGTAGAGTTGACCTGAGACTATTTATACTTTTAAATTATTATAAGATGAGCGACCAATTAACTATTGATGAGTTATGATGATATCTGAAGGACTTAAACGCATTGAAGCAATATTTTTCACCGTGCTTTACGAGCTATAATGCTTAAAGGTAATTTCGAGACGACAAACGACGCGAAAAAAACATGCGACCCGACGGACAGGCATCGCAAAATGGACTCTTTTTAGTAGAATTAACAGGTTATTTGAAACAAAACCACATCGACGAACTCAACCGGTGGCGTGATTTTATCACTCTAAGCCTGAAAAAAGACGCAAAACTCACGATCAATCCTGCAAAGCTACCACTATGCCCGGTTATCCGTAATCGATTCGATTCAGCCTTAGACAGCCGGCTGTGAAAAATCTGAATCACCGTTAAAATTTGCGAAATTTTAGAGCAAACGTTTTATGTGAAAGATCGCGAACCGAATCGAAACAACCGAAAGCTAGAATTAACCGAAATTTATAAAACTGTTTAAATTCAAACTCATTCATGAAAACAAAAATAAACGGATACACTCACGCGAACATTCTCAATTAAGCCGAAACATTCTAAATCATTGGTAATTTCAACATACTACGAAAAACCGTTCATAAATTTGTCAGCACCCAAAACATGGCACCGCTCCCCTAATCAAAAGTCATCTAGATAAGTTGTTCCGGCTCAATTTCATTCTCTCACCTACACACGCATACTCATTCGCACCTTAAAAAATGTTCTTATTGGAACTTGCTCACCCGCTTCTACCTGCTGCTGCTTCAATCGTCGATCCGGCCGCAAGTCTGCCGTCCGGGCGGAACGAAGACCTGGATCCAGCCGTCTGGAGCACTCCCGCGTTGAATCCTCTTCCACGACAAATCAATCCACTTTTCGCCAATTTTCGGACACACAGAAACATGTTTCAACGGCATCACGAACATCATTCGCTACTCTCTTTCTCTCTCTCATGCAGTCGGTGCTAGACGCTAAACTCACTACACACTCACACCAACCGGACCAAACCCGTCACACACACATTTATACCCCCTTCCGGAGGGCAGAACGCCACTGCAGGATGCTGTTGACTGCTCTTCTTGTGGAACAAATCAAGTGAAAAATCCAATTTTCACAACTTTTTCAGTAAATTTCACCTTTACCCGTAAAGCAATGATCACTCGCGACGACTCGACCACTTTAACAACCCGTTTCGTAAACCAAACACTATAAAAATCTAAAAAACAAACCGGTGCCACACGGCATGCGTCCAACTCGACCGCCATCTTCCAATCGATCCAGCACGACGACGCCGATTTGTAAAAAAGAAAAACATCTTCTAACCGATTCAAACTTGAAAACACACACAATTGTTCAGCAAAAAATACCAAAAACTAGCCATAATGAAATACAAACAACTGATTATAAAACTGCTCATTTACCAGTGTGAAAAAAAAGTCATGCTTGTGCTTGAACAGCGTTCTACTTTGTAGATGTAAACAAAGTGGGATCATTCGAAAATCACGTTACGCATTCGCTTTATTCATCACTAGGCTTAGTGATTTTTCACGCTCGAAAAGAGCAAATTTCACGGGGACCTCAATTTCAAAACACAAAATTTCACGCAAATTTCGCGGAACGTGAAAAATGTTAAAATAACTCTGAAAATATTTTGCTTAAATCACTGAAACTACTTTTTATGCTTTATTTTATATTATTCTTCAATAAACTAAAAAAATCTTCACTAAATTGTGAACGTGAAACAAAAAAAAACTCATAATTTTCAAAAAAGTTTCCACCTAGTTTATGGATGAGCTCTTTTTATATTTTAAAACTAAATGTAGGGCATGCGTTTAATCATTTATTGATCTACATTTTTGATATTCAACTAATAAAGCAAAAACGTTTTCGCTGATTTGCTCCTGTCTTAGCAGTTTAAATTTTATTGAATTTCATATCAAAGCAAGATTCAACAATCTTGTCCACCCAAAATGAGTGAAATAGTTTGAATTTTTTGCAACATTTAGCCCATTCAAAATATTTTATAATGATTTCATCTCTTCAAAAACAAAATTTTAAATCAATAAGCAAAAATAATATAATTTATAACAAAATCAAAATTTATATTTAAAATGAGTACAGCAAACAAAAAAAGGGGAATCATCCATCCAAATAATCAAATATCGTTAAAATTAAACAAAACTTATAGAAAAATCTGACGTGTTTTCAAAATGAGATTTCGAAGATAATAAATACTCTTCACTTAATTTTGGATAAAACAAAGCGTATTTCTTTTTTGAAATTTTAATTTTCAAACTAAATAGTAGTAAATTTTTTACTTAAGTGAAAAAATATTACAAAATTTTGTTAGTTCGCAAAATCTGATAAATTTAAACAATTCTTCAAATGGTTCATATCAAGCTTTTCAATTGAAAACTTATAAAATTTACTTAAAAAGTCTTTATAGTTGAAATATTGAAGTTGTTTGAAGAAAAAAATGATCTGAGAAAATTTATAAATATCAAGAATTTCACACTGTTCGCGGACTCAGGGTTGCGAATGAGCGAGCGAGCCAGAATCCGTGCTCGCTCATTCATGAGCATGAGGACTTAACAGGTAGCTCGTGCTCGCTCATGCTCAACGCATGCGCTCGCGCTCATAAGCAAATCAGGTAGATTTTTAGTATTGTTTATGAATCTGGCACAGGCCAATTGGATTGCCACTTTTGAGGATAATTTCATCGCGAAAAAGGGTCATGAACTCATCAAAGTTGCATTGGTAATTTAATTTTGGTTCACTTTCACGTGTCACTCTATTAACAACTTTTTTTTTATTAATCGAATTATTTCGACACAGTAAAAAGTGTTCATTTGGAAGTTGTAATTTTGTAAGGTTGAATATTACCTCTTGAATGTTATAATTTACTAATAGACTAATAGACTAATAGACTGAAAAAGTTGCATTACACCAGAAAAGTGGCAAAATTACACATATTCAGAAGTAAAATTACGCATTTTTCTAACATAAAAGGCGTACTTCCCAGATGTAATATTTCTATGGTTTTTTTTTACTGTATACAGATCTTAATGTAACACTTTAACTCCTTAACTCTGACTCCAAAACAAGTTTCAAAACAAAAAATATGACAAATAACTTCATCCAATATTATTAAGATTAGCCTATTCAAGCCTCCATTGAAAAAAAATAACCTCGAAGCTCTGCTGAAAAAAAAGTTATTATCGTTTACTAGTTACAGGTAAAAATATACCGCTCATTTTGCTCAATGAGCAAAAACGAGCGCGAGCGCGAGCAATGAGCATTTTCGCTCATTAAATAAATGAGCAAACACGAGCACGAGCAAACGTGAGCTAGCTCGCGTCGCGCTCCTCCTCACGAATGAGCGAAAAATGCTCGCTCATGAGCGGATGAGCGCTCAAAATCGCAACACTGCCGACGGTCATCAAATTTCACTAATCCTATATTAGTAATTGAACAAGGGTATTTTCACTCGCTTAATTCTATAGTAGATCTTTGAATTATTTTTATTCCTGTTTGAGTTTGATAAAATATTTAAAACAAATCGTTACAGTTTCACACAAACATAAAATTTCACGGGATTTCGCGGAAAAGACAAATTTCGTGGATTTCACGCTGTCCGCGGAATCGTGAAATTTCACTAACCCTATATCACCCAGCTAAACACCAGAAAATTTCGACAGGGGCTACTCACAAATACTAACGCATGGGCTAGTTTCAGACAGGGGCTACTCACGAGTACGGCTAGTAAAATTTTGGTGAAGGACGAGTCTACTGTCACTTTGTGCTGGCACCAACCCCTTTGGCCATGACACTTTTTTGTTTGTAAAGTTGGTACCACTACGTTATTTTGACATTTCGGGCGTGCACCATTCGTAACGTCATCTTCGCTTAAAAATCTGGATGGCAAAATTTACTTTTACGGATTTCATTTTTTTGTTTAAAGTTAAACCAAAATAGATTGCAAATTGTTTGTTTATCAAAAAAACGCAATACTTTTCCTGACATTCTTGAACGAAGAACCGGTCTACATTTCATCGCCAAAAATAACTGTTCGGAAAAGAACTTTTTGCAATTCCGTCGTGAAACTACTTACTTTTCGTGTCATTCTTGAACGACGAAATAGCCTACTTTTCTGTACCAAAAATAACAGAATCGAATAGCAACACTTTTCAAAATAAATGTTGAACTTTTCAGCACTTGTTTCGAAAAGTTACACTTTTCAACATTTTTGATTTAAACGATTTATTGACAAAATACATGAAAATTTGACATAAAATTTCACTCAATGTGTGTTTTTTGGAATTGCAAAAAATGTTGTATGGAACTCGTTGCAAAACTTGATTTTTCAGCACTCTTCGTATTTATCCAACTCGGTGAACCTCGTTGGATAAATGTACGACTCGTGCTGAAAAAATCCTCTTTTTGCAACTTGTTGCATAAACTACTATTTCAGCATCCATTTCAGTGCTGGAGAGTTCACTTTTTCGATACTGTGTTGAAGTTTGACACTAATCGTGACAGCAAAAACCATTCTAGCAAGGAAATCAAACGTTTCACTGAATAAAATCAACTTCAAACGGTGTTTTCCGGAATTGCAAAACATGACTTTGAAAGGTTGAAATTTGAGAAAAGATGCACTATTTTGGTTGTTATGTGTCTGTTTTATTTGAAACCCATCAAAAACATCCAAATATTGTGCAGTAACAAGGCTAAAACAGTTGTCTCAATTCGCCCCATGTGTGCCGATTCACCCCGTAAGACGGTACTTAAATTTTACCAAAATGGGGACACTGAACTCGAATTTAATGTCAAAAGTAAGGAAATAAAAAATAAGAATATTTTTTTAATTATCCGAAATGCCACAGCCACTTTCAGCTAACCTAAACTTCTCTTAATCAAGGCATCCGATAATCGAGTCTGGACTGTATATAAAATTTAGGACACATTTGGGCATAAAAATGGATGGATAAAGTCTGGAGTTTTTTTGAAAAGGTCCAAAAAACCAAATTTTTAGCTTTTGCTTTTTAGGTGTTTTTGAAACCGCCTTAAGTCAGGGGTATTAAAAAACACCCAAAAAGCAAATACTGAAAATTTGGTTTATTGGACCTTTTAAAAAAAACTCCAGAAGTGTCCTAAAAATCGAACAACTTAACTTAATATCGATCTGCGAAGGTATAGAACTGCTCTAAGTTATAACAAATAAAACAAAACTAAAGCAAAAAAATAAAAAATCAATTTTCGTTTCATATGTCACGTTTGAAAAAAAAAAAAAGCTAAAAAAATATGGAACAAAATCAACAATATCACTTGAGGCGTTTGTCATTGTTGTGCCGGCGAACAATGCGCCAAACACCTTCCTCTTTGTCAGACATTGTCGGACGCGATTGTTTACAAACTCGCGTGACGCGCTCGTTGACAATCGATCCGGCAAACGTCAAATCAATCAACGCGTGCGCGCTCGGAACAACGCGATCGATTGTTCTCGTACGGCGAGTTGTCGAACTTCAATTAACATTCCGTCGAGGGCTTTGCTTTGCGTTGCTTTTGTCTTGGGGTGCGTTTGTCACACCATCACAAGTCTTTTGAACGATACGTCAATGCTCGTCGCTATCGCGGTCGACGACGTTGCGTTTTTCCAGCCAAGATGAAGATCCCAGTCTTCAGTGGAATGTTAATTGTTTTCGGCAATTAGATTTTGGTTTGATTTTTCGTGACGCTGGTTTTTTTTTAATTTATTTTGTTTAGTTGCGTTCTCAAATTTTTGGTTATGTCGACAGAGATTTAAAAAAAATCACATTGAAAATTATTTAAAGTATTTTTCTATTTTACATGTTTCTCGAAAAACAAAAAAAAACACATTTTTCAAAACTATTAAAAATTGATTTTTCAAAAACATTATTTTAAAACTAAGTCGAAATCTAATTAGTCAAATTATGAGGAATTATATACTTTTAAATTTTGTTTGTAAAACTCTACAGAATTTAAGGTACACACTCAGATTTCAGTTGAAAAATCGGTAAAGTTTATATCGGTAAACCATCTGTTGTCAGTTCCCTTTGAATTAATTCTCGGAACGTGAGAAACAATGCGAAATATTTTGCAACCCCGTTTTGCTTCGTGCGTGTCATTTGTAAACAAAACAAAGAGCACGTTCATAACATATTGTTATTAAATGTCATTTCTTAGACCTTTTCCAATATGGCTACCTCACAGTTATCTTAGGTCATAAAATTCATTCAACTAGACTCTTCTCGCCTCCAAACCGTCCATCATCCAACCGTAGGAGTGTTTGCCCCCAAAAATAACTTCGAAAAGTAGCTAATAAATACGCGCACAGTCCGGCCCACCTACCGCACCTCGATAAGGCCACTTTTAATGACCCAATGTCCAAATTTTGACCACTCAACCGGCGGCGGCGCTTCGCGGGGGTGACATAACCTCAAAATAGGAAAAAAAAACTCCGCGCACCAATTCATAACACGCAAAAATGGCTAGGAAACGGCGTTCATATCGGTTCGAGATTGAACACTTTTCCCCGCCGCCGCGTGGTGTATGTTATATTAGCGATGTTTACACGCCGCTTCGCGGCGGCACACGCACGCAAGAAACGCGTTTATGGCGCGATGAGTTCGGAACAGTTCCGCCTACTACGACCGATTTGCATACTACGTTGGTGAAAACGGTTTCGAAAGGGGGCGATTAGTGTGGTTATCTTGGTTTACTTTGTCAAATTTGACATTTGATGGCCCATGCAGCAACGCTTTTGGCGAGAAATCAAAATTTGACTAGTTGTTAGAAGCGTTTAACGCACAAACTTGTAGCGTCGTAGCAAAAAAAGGCACTAAATGGGCACTAAATACTGTCAGCATGACAGACGAACAAAGGTGCAACGCACCTCACGCCTACTCGGTCTTCTTTACAATGTGTGACGCGATCTCTGGCGAAAAGAAATGCTCCAAATCACTTGAGGCGTTTGTCATTGTTGTGCCGGCGAACAATGCGCCAAACACCTTCCTCTTTGTCAGACATTGTCGGACGCGATTGTTTACAAACTCGCGTGACGCGCTCGTTGACAATCGATCCGGCAAACGTCAAATCAATCAACGCGTGCGCGCTCGGAACAACGCGATCGATTGTTCTCGTACGGCGAGTTGTCGAACTTCAATTAACATTCCGTCGAGGGCTTTGCTTTGCGTTGCTTTTGTCTTGGGGTGCGTTTGTCACACCATCACAAGTCTTTTGAACGATACGTCAATGCTCGTCGCTATCGCGGTCGACGACGTTGCGTTTTTCCAGCCAAGATGAAGATCCCAGTCTTCAGTGGAATGTTAATTGTTTTCGGCAATTAGATTTTGGTTTGATTTTTCGTGACGCTGGTTTTTTTTTAATTTATTTTGTTTAGTTGCGTTCTCAAATTTTTGGTTATGTCGACAGAGATTTAAAAAAAATCACATTGAAAATTATTTAAAGTATTTTTCTATTTTACATGTTTCTCGAAAAACAAAAAAAAACACATTTTTCAAAACTATTAAAAATTGATTTTTCAAAAACATTATTTTAAAACTAAGTCGAAATCTAATTAGTCAAATTATGAGGAATTATATACTTTTAAATTTTGTTTGTAAAACTCTACAGAATTTAAGGTACACACTCAGATTTCAGTTGAAAAATCGGTAAAGTTTATATCGGTAAACCATCTGTCAAAATGAACAAAATTTTACCGAATTTCGATTGTACGATGAACAAAAATTAACTTCATTACCGAATTTCGGTAACTTTTTACCGAATTCAGTAATCTTCGATTTACCGCCTGTTCAGCAGTTGAAAATTCGGTAAAATTTACCGAATTCGGTAAAAAATCTAAATATGTAGGTACTGGCATCTTAACCCAAATTTTTGTTTGAAATTGTTATGAAACCTTTTGATTTTATGACGGAATGACGTACCGCCATTTTTACGATTTTGTACTTTAAATTGCTGACTTAGAAACTAACAAGTATTCTTAGTGTAAAAATTCCGAAGAATCCGACCATGCAGTCCGTTTTTCAATTTTAACGTGAATGGTTTGATTGATTAATTCTTAGAGTGACTTGAACACTTCTTTAATAAGCTCAATATGATTCCATGCCATTTCCTATGTATTTAATAAGATTTTTTTTCTATTTTGCAAATAACATTTTCAGTCTATCAATGACAACCCAGTTTCCGAAACCACTTTGTTAAAAAAGGTTTTAATTTAAGGTAGAAATTAATTTGTAATTTGTAAATTTAATCTGAATAAAGATTTATTGTCTTTCAAGCATTGAAACACTTTTGAATTGCAAGAAGACTTTAGAACTTTTGTAAGGAATCACTCTTCGAAAAAATATTGAACACGAATGCCATTAAGCATTTCCATCAGTCTTTTTCGCGTTTTCCAAACATGAAATGCAAAGCATCTCTCCCTCCCAACAACTCGTTTTCACACCAATTTCCCAATTTGGGATGTCAATCCATGTTTTCCCACAATTAGGGCTTCGCGCACCAAATCACGACTTTCTGCGCGCGCCCAATTTAAGAACAATTTTCTCGTACAGTTCTTGAAAACCCGTCTCGGTTGTCCCCCGAGGGCCTCCATTCCCACCCAAAAAAAAAGGTTCAAGTCAAGGGCGCGAACCTCGAACCACTCGACGCACGATAAAGTCTCAAGTTCTTGACTTTTTCCGTGTGTGATGTGTGCTGTGTGATTGAATCGGCCGGGGAAAACGACGGTTTTCCCATGTCCAATGTTCTTGGACGGGGTCGCTGTCACGCGTGCGGAAGACCAACCAAACCAACAATGGATGCTTGCTTTGGGTCCCAAGCTCTTCAACTCTTCAGCTTCGGAGCTGAGATTTTCTTGGCCCTCGGTGACCCCCACATGGATGGAGGGGTAAATTAATTGGTGATAACATTTTACAGCGATTTCAAGAATCATGATTTTGATTGTTTGTTTTTTTTTTCTTTTTCTATACTTTTCAAAGACGTGACAGCTTCTGGTGTAAAGCTAGAGACTAGTTGGAATGACTTGAGTTTTCCACTAGACCTCAAGGTATCTTACTAGAGAAAATTTATTGTAATGAGATGAAGTTTACTGAATTCAAGTAGTTTTGATAGTATCAGGGCAGAGACAAATTTTGTTTCATTGTTGATGTATTTATTGCTTAAAAAACACAAACTTCATTGGAGACAGATTTTGAATTTTGGGACCACAGATCAGAAAAGACTTATACATTTAAGGTGAAATGGAAAGGCAATCACGGTGCTCAAAATACCGTTATTATGAAAAAAAAATGCAATCCGAGATTTTAGGGTCTATCGATTCCTTTCACCATAGCGCATCTCTGTGCAAAAAATAAAAACATTCGCTGATGTAGTTTACGAGATACAGCCCTTTTAAGATGTTACATCCGATTTTTAATAAGAAAACCAAAACAATCAATACAATTTCAGCACTTTAAAGAATATGCAATTCGAGATAATTATGCCATTTGCCTCTGATGACTGATGACCTTCTGAAACTTGGCCCACAGATACTTGACAGTCATATGAAGCAAAAAACTTCATTATCTCGAAATGCATATTCTTTGAAATGCTACAATTGTATTGATTCTTTTGGTTTTCTTATTGAAAATCGGATGCAACATCTTAAAAGGGCTGTATCTCGAAAACTACATCAGCGAATGTTTTTTTATATTGTTTGCACAGAGATGCGCTATGGTGTAAGGAATCGATAGACCCCAACATCTCAAATTTTTTTTCGTAATAACGGTATTTTGAGCACCGTGGCAATACCATTATGACACCACGACTCGAGTTTTTGGAAGCACTTTTAAGAAAAATGCCGTAATTTACAAAGTTCTGAACAGAATTTGTCCAAGAACTGGGGTCCCATTTCACCTTAAGTCTTTAAAAAATTAGAATGCACTGAAATTAAGAGGCAATTAAGAGTTATATTTTCGTCCACAACGGCATAGTCCATTTAAAGCTAAATCTGGAGTTTTTTTTTTTTTTTTGAAAGTCCAATAAACCAAATTTTCAGATTTTGCTTCTTGGGTGTTTTTTAATACCCCTGACTCGAGGCGGTTTCAAAAACACCCAAAAAGCAAAAACTGGAAATTTTGTTTATTGGACCTTTTCAAAAAAACTCCAGAAATACATTTTATATGACCACAAATAGTTAAAAATGTTTAAATAGTAATAATTTCTTCTTTAATGACAAACTTTTTTGACAACCTTACTTAGATTTTGTATAACATCAGTTGTATTCTTTTCATACAAAAATGTTTCAGTTCGATTTGAACACAGAAAAAACTATCAAATCTTGAAACAAATATCCTAAATTTTTAGCAAAGCTTTTTGTTTAAAATATAAATTGATGATGGAAAACCGTAAATTTAACAAAACAAATATAAAATGATAGGGTACGTTACCCATTAGTGGACCCCTTTCCTACAGTGGACCCTCTGAAGGGTTTTTGATGAAAAATTCAATAAAACCACAATTTCAAGCGTGTTGTTGTCTACAAATCTTTTATTTGGCATGTTCAGCATTTTTTAAATCAATGTTGACTGATATTGAATTGTCCTTTTTACCAAAATAAGTGTTTTGAGTTCGACATCAGAAATCAGCCATGGCCACTAGCATTTTCACAACAAAAGTGCATTTATATTTTATGATTGAATTAACTGCCCAATCATTTTTTGACTGATTATTTAACTTCAGCAAGTTGAAATAATGTAAGTTAAATGAACTTTACTAAAATAAAGCGAAGAACTGCTCATTTTCGAGCAAAAATTAGGGAGGTCGAATATAAGACAACGAAAATCCAAACTTTTCCAAAAGTGGACCCCTGTTAATTTAACCTTCAAAAATGAAGAAAACTAGCAAAAGTTTCTCTTAAACATACAATAAATGCTTGTTGTTATCAACATAAACGTATATTTTTTTCAATTATGAGAATATATTTTGCTGTTTTGCCTTCCTCACCTTACTGAGGAAAGGCTATAAAATCACTCGAAAAATGAACTTCTTAATTTGACCTCGTAGACCCACCTTCACGTATACCTATCGACTCAGAATCAAATTCTGAGCAAATGTGTGTGTGTGTGTGTGTGTGTGTGTGTGTGTGTGTGTGTGTGTGTGTGTGTGTGTGTGTGTGTGTGTGTGTGTGTGTGTGTGTGTGTGTGTGTGTGTGTGTGTGTGTGTGTGTGTGTGTGTGTGTGTGTGTGTGTGTGTGTGTGTGTGTGTGTGTGTGTGTGTGTGTGTGTGTGTGTGTGTGTGTGTTGTGGGTCTGTGCACCAAAAAATATGCACTCAAATATCTTAGCACTGCCTTAATCGAATTGGACCACTTTGGTCTCATTCGATTCGTCTTGGGGTCCCATAAGTCCCTATTGAAAATTATGAAGTTTAGTAAAGTACTTCAAAAGTTATGCTAAAAAAACGATTTTGGCGTATGTCCGGAAGATTGTAAAAAGGGTGGTTTTTGTAAGAAACCCTGTCATGTTATACATTTTCTGAAAGGTATTAAAAAGAACTTTCCAATGAGCCCAAAACATTGAAGATCTGATAACCCTATCAAAAGTTATTAGCACTTAAGTGTTATTTATACACTTTTTGGAGGCCGGATCTCAGATATTTCAATGAAAATGATGTCCGGGTCCATCATGCGACCCATCGTTAGTTAGATAATCGAAAGACCTTTCAAATGAGCCTAAAACATCAAGGATCTGACAACCCTATTAAAAGTTATTGGCACTTAAGTGTTATTTATATACTATTTAGAGGTTTGATTTCAGATATTGTGATAAAAATATTGTCTGAATCTTCCATGCGAACTATCGTTGGATAGGTTATTTTATTAGACCTTGCCGATGAGCCAGAAATATTGATGGTCTGCGAACCATATCAAAAGAAATGAGTAATAAAGTTGATTCCTTAAACATGTTAAGGGGAAATGTTGCTATTTTTACTGAATGTATTGACTTTATGAATATGAGGAAGGCACCAACCACCTAAAGGTGGATTAAGTAACGTTTTTATGTTAAAAGTACCAAAAATGCTGATGCCGTAAGAATTTATAATTAATCAAAATTATAGTTAATTGTACTTAACTGAAGCATCATAATTGCAGTTTGAAATAATATTTTATAATAATAAATCAAGAACAAAACATTTTTTTAAAATAAACATGCGTGGGTTTAACAGCAACTGTAAACAAATCTATTGTTTAGTTTCGGTCAACCATTTAGGTAACCATTTAGAAAAAATGTGCATCAAAATTACTTTTTTTATTGTTTTGCCTTCCTCACCTCAATGAGGAAAGGCTATAAAATCACTCGAAAAATGAACTTCTTTATAAGACCTCGTAGACCCACCTTCACGTATACCTATCGACTCAGAATCAAATTCTGTACAAATGTCTGTGCGTGTGTCTGGATGTGAGTCCGTGCACCGAAAAATGTGCACTCGATTATCTCCGGATTGGCTGAACCGATTTCGACCGTTTTGGTCTCATTCGATCCATCTTGGGGTCCACAAGACCCTAGTTAATATTTTGAAGTTTAGTAAAGTACTTCAAAAGTTATGCTAAAAAAACGATTTCGAATAAAGTCCGGAAGATTGTAAAAAGGGTGGTTTTTGTAAGAAAACCCGTCATGCTATACGTTTTTTAAAAGGTATTCAAAAGACCTTTCCAACGAGCCCAAAACGTTGAAGATCTGACAATCCTATCAAAAGTTATGAGCACTTAAGTGTTATTTTTGCACTTTTTGGAGGCCGGATCTCAAATAATTTGATGAAAACGTTGTCCGGATCCACCATGCGACCTGTCTTTGTATAGGTAATCAAAAGACCTTTCCAATGAGCCTAATATGTTCAAGATCTGACAACCCTATCAAAAGTTATTACCACTTAAGTGTTATTTATACACTTTTTTAGGCCGGATCTCAGATATTTTGATAAAAATAAGTCTTATTTATACTCTTTTTTGAGGCTCTGTTGTGTAACTTTATGCATGTAAGGAAGGCACCACCCACCTAAAGGTGGATTAAGCAACGTTTTTATGTTTACAGTGGGTTTTGAAACGTTTTCTCTGATCTTTTTCGGAAATAAATGTGTTTTAATATCTGTTAGGTTTTTTTGTTGTTAAAAGCTAAATTTGTTAACAAAACATATTTGTTTATGATGAAAAGTGAGCAAAATCCATCTTTTATTTATTATATCTATCATTAGACCTACACCATGCATCAAAACATCAAGTATCGGTTAATTTTGGTATAAAAATTACAGTTTGCCTATAGTGGACCCGGGTCCACAAACGGATTATGGACCCGGGTCCACTATAGGAAAAGGGGGTCCATAACAAACAAAAAAAAATCAAATGGCTATTTTTCTGCTCAAAAACAAATAAACTGATGAAACAAATAGTCAAAATTGTTCAAAAGACTACAGTTTTCATTGTTTTGTACAAAGGGTTATGAAAAAGTGCTTAAAATATTAAAAATTTGTGAAAAATGTGCTTCGGCTCTACTAGGGGGTCCACTAATGGTTAAAATACCCTATTGATATAAAAACCATTTAAACCGAACAGCACAAATATATGCGTCATTCATTTTTTTTTCCAGGTACATTCCAGACTCGATTATCTGAAGTTTCGTTTATCTGGAAAATCGATTACGGGGGGCAAAAAAATTGAAATAACAAGCCATTGTCTCAACATTTGAATGAAAAAAGATTTTTAAAACGCATTTTATACTGGATCAGTTTTTTTTTGCAATCATTAGTTTTCAAAAGATCAAAGATTTGACGAAAACAAAACTGTTAGCGAAAAAAAAACTTTTTGCATTTCTGTACACAACTTGGTACATTTTTTTTTATTTCAGAAGACTTTTTAATAATTTCAAACATGCTAAAAATGATTTTTTGCACAGGAGAATTGATTTCAGCTGACTGCACTAAAGTTTCCTTTAAAATTTCGAAATTTCTGAAGCTCTTTAAAAATTTTGAAGTTCTTTGAAAATTTTTGAAGTTTGTTAGTAACGAGAAAAGTTTTTTTATTCATTGAGCTTTATTAGAAAATCAGCTGATTCCTCGATTATTTATTGTTGTTAGTCATTGATTTAGAAGTTTGTCTGATTTTGAGCTTTCACCGGCTCAGTTATCGAGTAGTCCAATAAAACAAAGTCCAGTTTGCGAAAAAGAATTGTCTGGATCTCTGGATTACATATTAGTTTGATTGTATGCATTGAGTCTTAATTGAGGTGTAGTAAATCGCAATTTTGCAATGTATTTTAAAAGTTTTTGTTGACAACAAACAACAAGTTGATAGAAGAAAAAAGTCGTTTGAAATTCTCAAGTTAACGGTACACATCAACCATAGCTTTTGCACCCAGATTTCTGTTACAGACATTTTAGCATCTTCAAAACTACGGGAACTATCGTTATGAATTTTATTCATCCCCAAAATGATCTTCAAAATTATTTACAACAAAGTTTGGCTATTTTTACAATCAGATTCTTGCAGGATTGGGTCCGTAAGTTTGACAAATTTGGAATAAGAAGACAACAACTTCCTTGAATAAGCAAATTTGTATTTTCTTCAAATAAATTACTAAAGAAAGTTATCAGAATTCAACATCTCTTCCAATTTGTAGAAGATTCTTACAAAGTACAAACTTAATATATGTAGACTTTTTTTGATTAGGTCCTATATACAAATGTAAACATTGAGTGGGTAAGCGGGATGCTTACTCCGTAGGACATTGCCATAAGGTGTGAAAGGGATACAATCAATGTTTACATTTGATAATAGCACCTAATATTAAAAAGTCCAGACATTTTCTTGAAAGCTTTAAAATAGTAGTTTATGCAACAAGTTGCAAAAAAAGGGTTTTTTCAGCACGAGTCGTACATTTATCTAACGAGGTTCACCGAGTTGGATAAATACGAAGAGTGCTGAAAAAATCATGTTTTACAACGAGTTCCATACAACATTTTTTGCAATTCCAAAAAACACACACTGAGTGAAATTTTATGTCAAACTTTCATGTATTTTGTCAAAAAATCGTTTAAATCAAAAAAATGTTGAAAAGTGTTACTTTTCAAAACAAGTGCTGAAAAGTTCAACTTTTCAGCACCCATTTGAGTGCTGAAAAGTAGAACTTTTCAGCATTTATTTTGAAAAGTGTTGCTATTCGATTCTGTTATTTTTGGTACAGAAAAGTAGGCTATTTCGTCGTTCAAGAATGACCGGAAAAGTAAGTAGTTTCACGACGAAATTGCAAAATAGTAGTTCCATACATATTTTTAGCTGTGTAGTTTGTTAAGGTGTACGGATATTTTTTTTTTTTTTTTACTTAGCTTTGAACTATTTTCAGTTAAATTTCTGAGTTTATTCTGTCTTTTTTAACCCAACAGATTTGCATTTGACAAAATGATCTACGCAAAATTTAACTGATGAGTTGATTGTGTTTATGCTATGAACACATAGTGTTTTGCTGAAAACTACAAGAAAATTTATCATCTTTCCTAGTTTATAATAAAGAGAAACGGAAACTTCGACTTACGTAGTAAAAAATATCTGTAAATCTGCTGCTGCCAATCTGGATGCTGTCTAATTCCGATGCCTACAATTACAGTTGATGATGTCCAAAACCATTCGCTCTCGAAACCAACTTCCCAAATCAGCTTTCCAAACTTAGTATAGCTCCAATCTTCCTTCAAAAATCACACGTCCACCATCCAAAATAACATTCAACATTCAGCAGTTATCACCGCAAACACACATTGGATATCTCGACGGCGGCATCGACAATTTTTCTCCACCTACACTCGCAATTTCAAATCACATTGGATCATCATTCGCTCATTCACTGCTGCTGCTGTTTTCTCCGCCAATTTTCAGCCACCAAAATTACACCCAAATTTTGCTTGAATAACACACACAGGTCTTCGAGAAAAAAAAACTTTCAAAATTCAACTTTTTCTCGGTGAGCAATTAAACGCTACTTTTGTTGTGTTGTGTTGTCTCTTTGGATTCACTTCTTCTCTTTCACCAAGTGCATCTTCATCAACCAACTCAACTCGACGTAGATTCCTCTAGCGGGTGTTACACGCCGAGGTTACCACGTAATGACCACCCCACAGAGACGCTGCTTCTTCTTCTTCTTCTTCACCTCATCTCAGCTCAAGTTTCCGTGCAGCAGCCTCTTCATCAACGCGCAGAGATTTCTTCACTTGATCACCACCTTGATCGCTCACCAACACAAACTAAACAGTAGATGCTGGAGAATCAAGTTCCAACTGGAAAAAGCTTCCCGGCCGGTCGGCTCGACGACGACACGATACCTTCAGGTGCAGCGGATCCCTTTTTGCTAGGAAACAACTTGAACGAATACGGCGCGACGAACTCTCTCCCGCACACGGAACCAACTCGCGCAAAGAAACCGAACCTCAACCACGGACCCCGCGACCTGCAACGTGACTCGCAAAGGCACCAGCGAGAAATGATGAGCAACAGAAACGGTGGAGTCAGCGCAGGCAACCAACCAACCAACCAACAACATACGAAGGAAACTGAGCATCAAACTTTGACGAGAGAGAGAGAGAGAGGAGAGAGAACTTGCGCGTGAGCTTGACGAAGAAACGTTGGCCGGCAGTGCGAAACTCGTTTTCTGGTGTTCCTCCAATGGATCGTTTGTAGCAAAAGAAAAATACCTCTACACACCGAACTGCTGGACGACCACCAAGGCGAACGCTCGAAAGAAACACGACAGAAGAGCGTTTCAGCACAATTTCTTGTTTCTTGTACACCGTCGACGTGCCTTACGAGTTGCGTTTCTATGGGGGCTAGATCTTAAAATGCTGAATTGAGTTAGACTTTGTTCAGCAGTTTCTCAAATTGAAAATAACCATTTAAAGAAGGCTAATTAAAAAATTAGGGACATTTAAAACAAAAATGTACAAACCATTTGTTTTGAGAAAAACAATTTGAAATAATAAGCATCATTTTTAATTCCCTTTACGTTCGATTACAGCTTCTAAACAGCTTCTTCGACCTATAGACAAATCCAACGAAAGCTCAACGCTGCTTTTTGATGGTGAGAGATCCCATACTAAATGTCTCGATTTTCATACTTCCTGCTAAAATTCCTGCTAAACCGAATGGTTTCTATCTCGATTGCAAATTTTTTGAACAGTTTTCATTGTAATAACATTCTAGACACATTTTGTACATCTAATCAATTAATACTTTTATCATAAATAATCATTTTATTGCTTAAAAATTTAGTTTTCCTGAGCTCCCATATTCAAATACATCACGGGTATGAATCTTCAAGCAATTTCAGTATAGCGACTTGTATCAGAAGAAAGAGAGGCATTTTCGCTAGTTCTCACTGTTCTGTGTTCTGTGTTCTGCGTGCACCTCCGCAAATATCGACCACACATCTAACACAAAGCACCACCAAGAGGCAAAAGGTAGTTACGAATATTGTTGGCACTTTTGTTAAAAAATATGCGGTTTTACAAAAACAAATAACAAAACCAACTTTTAAGTGTAGTTCGACTATCAAACTTATAATTCGATGCTGATTTGATAGGGTTTTTTTAAAATTTTTTTAAATAAAAAGTTTTTTTGCAGCACCCCTTTTGGGCGGACATTTCTGTTGTCACCTTTTGGTTCCTTGGATTAGCCATGGATAATTTCACAGTGTAATAAACAGGACAGCTACCACCACGCGGCGCCACCGTTTTGATTGAGAATATGATACAGGTTTTTCAGACGAGTTTCAATCCCGTGAATACATGGAAGCTGTCATTTCTACCCAGTCACGACGTTCTAGGAGGATTCTAGCAGAGTTCTTACAGCGATGGATATTCTTACAGCATTCTAGCAGAAATGTTCTACCGTTCTAGCAGGATTCTGGCAGAACCAGCTCTGCTAGAATATTTCGTGACTGGGTAACACCACTGGCCACCTAGCGGCCATTTCAAACTGGATTCGTCTATATAAGGCAAAAATAGTGAGAAAGCATGTTTCTATCAAAACTTTTGCAAAACAATTAGTTTTATTAGGGAAAACTTGCAAATTGAACGGAATTAGGACCGAGTACTTATCCTATAGGTATACCAAACATACGTTTATAACACCCTTTTGTTAATGTAGATGTAGGGGATAATTTGTTTTGATTCGCTCGTCTGCAAAAAGTTGGAGTTTGATTTTACTTAGGGGAAATATACCCATTTTAATCACTCTAAGCCGTTCAACCAATTCTCATCACTTTTGCCGTTTTCCGCTATTAAATCGACATTTTCAGATGTACGTCTTGAAATGAGTTTTAGATTTTCTCCGAGAGCATTTCAAAGCATATTCAAAAGCTCAAATATAAAGCTTTCAGAAATTTACCAACACGTTTCAAGTATGTTTTCATAATAACTGCGGGTTTGTTTGCATCAGATTTGCTATCTCTTTCAGCACAAGTTTTTTTTGTCATGCGACTTTGAGCTGTTTTTTGACTGACCACCCGATGTTTCAGTCAACATAGTTCGCAGGGACTCTGACAGCTCGAGCTCGGTCATTGTATGCATCTGGACACTATGGCGAGGAGATCTTAATTTTTGAGTTTAAGAATTACCCCTATACTACGCTAAAGTGATTTACATTTTTTAATCCAATATGGCGGTGACGAAATATTGAAAAAATAAATTTTATTATTAAACAGACAATCAACTATTCAAATTTGACTAAAATAAGGTAGAAAAACTCGAATTTGATGTTAAAAACAAGAAAAATTAAAAAAACGAAAACGATTATCCAAAGTCCCATGCAAACCTTCGGATAATCGAAACATCGGATAATCGAAACTTCAGATAATCGAGTCTGTACTGTACTTAAAAATTTATTGTTGATAATTGAAAATTACATTGACAAAAAAGTCTCTTATTAAGTTGAACCATCGATAAATTCTTGATTTTACCGTTTACCAAATTAAAAATGTGATAGGAAACAGTTTTTGGTCTGCACAGAAAAAAAATCATGGTAATATTACATCTGGGAAGGGGTACATCTTTTATGTCAGAAAAGAGGTGTAATTTTACCTCTGGAAATGTGTAATTTCACCACTTTTCTGGTGTAATGTCACTTTTTCAGTCTAAATTGAGGTAAAATTACATCATAAAAGATGTAATATTCAACCTTCCAAAATTACAGCTTCCAAATTTACATTATTTTTTTCTGTGCGCCTTTTAACAATAAACCAAAAATGTGCAATAACAATAAGATGGGCTTTGGGAAACAATTGTTTGTCAAAATATATCCAAACACATGAAAAACTTTATGAAATTTTAAGTATTAAATTTTCAAAAAATTAGTCCCTCGAGCCAGGTCGGTCATGGTCAGAATGCCGAGATTTCCAAAACATCTAAAAGTTTTAATTTAAAATTCTTATTGCCTTCCTCACTGAAGCTATAAAATCACAAAAAAACGTTCGACCTCTAGTGGATATATTTCTAGCAAAACATTGTAATAGGGCCATAGCCGAAGTGTAAACAAAGAGTCTATCCTGCTCCTGTAGTCCAGTAAACATCAACCTATTGTAAACATACACTTCGGATTCGGCCCTATCACAATGTTTTGCTTGATTTGGAAACGAACTTTAATGAAGTTTTTTTTTTGTTTGCTTTTTGTGTGCATTCAGGCGCAATCAAATACAAACTGAAATCTTTTGGAAACTTTGCTTTGAAGATCATTAGTAATATAGGTATTTTGAATGTCCTGTTTTTTTTAATGGATAAATATATATAAATTATTCTTAATATACAAAATCGTCTTTTTAGAACGCCGCTGAATTTCTGCTCAACTTGCTGATGTTTTCACCGCGGTACCCACCTAACGCTTCAACGTCCTGTCCGTTGAAGCAAAGAAGAAACTTGGATTTATTTCGCAATAACAACCAAATTATAAACAAGGGTCCTGATTGCTCCAAAAAGACTCATTCACTCACGACCACAAATCTAACGCGAATAAAAACTGCTCTGACCGTTTCCTACCGTTGGTCACTTCCGCACCGTTCGCTCCTGAATACTCTCTCTTTGCTCTCACTCTCACTCCATTCGGGTAGTATTCTCGATTTCATTGGTAAGTTTTCAAACGAGCACTTACAATGAACTCACTTTCATGAGCGATGAACTCCAATGCGTGTAAAAAGTCACAAACAGGAGCAGGAAGTGGGACGCGAATGTCAAGAAAATGAAGGAATTCGACGCTAACGGGAGAGAATTGAGCGAAAAGAGACCGGAAATGGACATTTTTCTCTCAATTCTCTCTCGTTTTGCACAAACGATGAACGTTTTGACCGAACGATGATCATTTTGCTTCGTGCGTGACGTCTCAGTGACTCGGGTCGACGGACGGAGTAGGCAAAGAAATTCACGAAGTATTTGTGTCGCTGGGAGGAACGATTGAGCAAGTCGCTGACAGCTTGATTGTCGTGTTCGTTTGCGACTGATTACGATTTCTAGTCGACAATGCATTGTCATTGTCAATCATTGCAATGATTCGTACGGCGATGAGTGAGTGATTTTTGATCTTTGAACCGAAAATCAGAACCCTTGATTGTAAATGTTTAAATGTTTAAATTTAACGAAAAAGTCTTGTTCTAGCTTACATTAAACACGGGAAAGTCCGCCATATTGATTCCACAACTCGAGTTTTCAATTGCAGTTCAAAGGAAAACGCCGTAACTTATAAATTTCTTTGTTTTCAGAAAATAAATAAATAATAACGCAAACAACCTGTCGAGTTTCAAATTTGATTCACGTCGTTCAAGTCGCATATAAGTTTTTTTCAGAAAAGGCTCCAGTTTCACCTTGATAGAATTAAATTGAACGTTCAAAAAAACCAAAACGAGATTTTTTGCATTTTCATTTAAATTTTAAGCAGAGGCAGTTTAGTTTAACTATTGAAACAATGAAAGTGTTTACAATATTATTATAATTCATGCAAATTCAAAGTCAAGTGTGCCCTTTTCAAATGCGGACGTCAACTTCAAGTAACTCAAGAGCACTTCCCAATCACAATTGTATCACTAATAGTAAAGCTGTCAGTACACAATTTTTTTTCCTCTGGGAATACTGCTACGATATACGTGGAACGGGAAGAAAGCGGATGGCAAATCGTTTAATGAAGACTTTCACAATTTTCAACTAATCTCGGAGTTGCAAAATGAGGGGAAATTCTAGTTCTGGCACAACCAAGACATGTTTCTAAACTGTTTCGAAACCAGTTGTGTATGATTTTTTCTAGTTATTGTTGGAAAATGTGTTCTTTGGAAGAAGTCTGTTTAGTGTTCAGGCGTATGAGATTAACAAAAGTTGGCTCCCAACTGCATATGAACATAAGCTCCCGGATGCGCAGTGCTCATTTAAAAAATCGAAGCCTCGGTGCAAAATACAAAAAAATATTAACAAGTTACCATTACTATTTTCAAAAATAAATTATTTAATTATAAGTAACTTAAGGCTTATAAAAACTTCACACAACAGTACTTGATTATAATAGTATATATTGAAAGTTTTTCAGAAGAAGTTTATAAATCTGTGAAGTAGCAAGAGTACTCTCCACAACTGAAGTCCGTACTAGAAAGCTTAATTTCAAAAAACGTGTTCCTTAGCCGCGCAAGTTGTTGAAAGAGAGTCCAAAACCCACAACACACAATTATGAGCGAGAGAGGAGACCCAAAAACATTCAAGCCTGTGGTGAGTGTGAAGGCTCCAGCAAAAGTTTTTAATGTTTTTGATGAGTTTTGTTTTTTTGGGGAAAAAAGAGAACGCGCGCATGTGTGTGAATACTGCTACTGCTGCTGATGTTTGTGGGTGATAAACAAACGGCAGTGATTGGATGAGCTTGTGTGTGGGTGGGTGGATGGGTTGATTTGAGGGAAGCAAAATCATCGAAAAACACCAGTTGAGTCAATGCCGAGAAGTTAAGCCGGTATGACTACAGGGAGGTATGAATAAGTCAGGTATTAAAACCGCAGAAAGTAGAAAAGCTATAAATTAATTTCACTAATATCCTTTTAAGAGCATTGAAATCAAAAGAGAAATCAATGCTTCAGCGTAGTTAGCAAGGACACCAACCAACTGCTTAGTTTAACGTTGCAGTGACACAAACCATGTCAGTAGCAGAATCTTTCGTGTATTTCTGGTCCAATTTTGCAAATTAAAAAAGGTAGACCTATTCTGTAACACTTTTACAACTAGAAGTAGAAAGCCTGCGTCGGTTGCGCGCGCTCAGCGATTGAATCTTTTTCCCTTTTCCAGTCCAATGTTTCGAGCGGTGATCATAGCGGGTTGTCGTCAAAGTCAGAGCTATGATAATGACTGTGATAATGGCTGCTGCTGCTGCTGCTGTAGCGACACATGGCAGAAAAGAGAGCATTTCTAGTTAGCTAGTAGCAGTGACAACCTAGCGCGACACTTTGAAAAACCAGAGCCAATGAACCTTTGCACGGTATAAGGAATGTCACTGTAATTGGTTGGCAACTTTGTTGAGGTTTGATGCTGAGCTAAACTTGGTTAGATATTTCATGTAACTATAGATGTTAGAACGCAAAAACAATTTGAAGAAGATTTATTTAAGAAATGGAAACTATTTTGCTATTTGGATCAATCAAATTCAAAGAATTCCAATCAATTTATTTTATCGATGTCAATGCTGCGAACATTCCACACAGCGATCTCGTGCAAATCATTGTTGAGCAATGATAATAAATTTCCCCACTACACACTTGCGCAGCAGAACAAAGGTTAAAAAAAAAGTGCCCAACGGATGCTGAATCTAATCAGGTATCATTTTTATTCATCATATCACTTTGATTGATGCAACTTGTGTGCTCAATAGGAGAAGAAGTAGAGAAAAAATAGTCACAGTCACATGTGCTGCTGCACAACATTGCCACTTGACTGTGGAATTTACATTAAGCTTAAGGAGCAACACCGCGAGGAGGTCAGCAAATGATTGGCATTATCAATGACTTCGCGGGGAACCGTCAATTGGCTTGATCACAATCATCGTAAAAAGCGCGAAATTATTGTGGGCATAAAACTGTTTGTTGTTATTGGCGAAGCAATGACTGTAATTTGCCAAATCATTCGTGGTATGAAAAAGGTTCGTGTATCTGGAATGTCAAATTAACCTACTGGTGGGTGTCCTTACTGCGAAGGGGTTAGTGTACAGGGTGTTGCATACTCATCGGGCGCACATAATTCCAAGCTTATCAAATGACTCTAACCGTCTAAATGACTGTTTGTTAACGGCACCCAATTACCATCACCACCATCACAATATTTTAATTAGAACAACAAAACCTAACAAAAAGCGATTAATAACAGCTAGATCTTCAATTACAGATAAACCCCCTCCCCTTTCTAGTTCAGAGCCTAGGATAAAAATGCATCTGATATAGGGTCTCGTATAATGAAGAAATCAGGCCGCCGCGTGTGCGTCCAACATCAAACGATTATTTTGCTGTACTTCGGAGGGGTTGCGCAAGATACGTCATCACCCTAATAGTGAGAAGAATATTTATGACGGGCAGCACGGTCACGTGGCATGAATTATGGGAAGGTTAGAAAACGATCGTCCTTGTTTTGGCACCATTTTCGCATTTCTTACAAACGAAAAGTATAGGATTTGCTTATTCTCTGAAAATTTTAATGAGTTCTGTCAATTGGCTGAACAAATCGTGTTAAAAAAATGAATCCCTGATGTAGGGTACGTTATCCATTAGTGGACCCCTTTCCTATAGTGGACCCTCTGAAGGGTTTTTGATGAAAAATTCAATAAAATCACAATTTCAAGCGTGTTGTTGTCTACAAATCTTTTATTTGGCATGTTCAGCATCATTTAAATCAATGTTGACTAATATTAAATTGTCCTTTTTACCAAAATAAGTGTTTTGAGTTCGACAACTGAAATCAGCCATGGCCACTAGCATTTTCACAACAAAACTGCATTTATATTTTATGATTGAAATAACTATTCAATCATTTTTTGACTAAACTTCAGCAAGTCAAAATAATGTAAGTTTAAGGAACTTTACAAAAATAAAGCGAAAAACTGCTCAATTTCGAGCAAAAATTGGGGGGGTCCAATAGGGCAGAGTGGGGAGACTTGATCCTTTTTTTTTTGAATCGCACATAACTCTGTCAATTTCTCACAAAACTATGCACTTTTTGCATGAATTGAAAGCTTAAACATTCAACTATGTTTGGCTGATAAGGGTATTTTATCGGAAAACTCTTCGAATCATGCCAAGCGTTTTAAAAATATATTTTAAACCGGCATTTTCAAAATGTTGGGGGTAATTCGATCCCCCTTTCAACATTTTAAAGAAATCTTAAGCAAAATATGTCTTATTCATCCAAACTTTTAATTTTCTATAAGTTACAGCAATTTCACATTAAACATGTACGTTTGTGTTCAAAATATAACATGTTTAGCATGCAAAATATTTAAAAACTTAAAATTTTCTTTTTTAGACAAAAATTGGGCATGTTTACAAAAGCTGGAAATTTTTGTTTACAAAACTTTTGAAAAATGGTTCAAACTGCAGTAAGTTATGTACAACTATACTAAAGGAAACTATGTACGAAAACCTAGCCCAATTATTTAATCTCTTGGATCTCTTGGAAGTTTTTTGCAGCACTTTTTAGAAAAATGTGTGTAACTCAATCTAAACATTTTTTAATTTTTTTCTTTGTTTTCTACAACGAGTTTTACTCAATTTTGCACAACTTTCTAGAACAAAGCTAATTGTTTTACCCACATGCTGACGAGATACAGGCTTGGGATCAAGTGTCCCCGGGGATCAAGTCTCCCCACTCTCCCCTATAGGACAACGAAAATCCAAACTTTTCCGAAAGTGGACCCCTGTTAACCCCTTCCCGCCCAGAGCAAAATCGAGATTTTTTACGGGTTTCCTTGCCATTTTCTATAGAATTGACCAAATTGGATGGAATTTGAATTGGAGGCAGTAAACATCTTAAATAACACTGTGCAGGAAGAATGATATCATTTCATTTATTTGTTTCGGGAAATTTTAATTTGAAGTGAAAAATTAGTGGTGCTCTGATGCAACCATGGGCGTGAGAGGGTTAATTAAACCTTCAAAATTGAAGAAAAGCATGTTTTTTTTTTCAATTATTAGTATAAACATAGCTGTTTCATGTTAAAAGTACCAAAAATGCTGAAGCCGTAAGAAAAATATAATTGATCAAAACTATAGTCAATTGTACTTAACTGAAGCATCATAGTTGCAGTTTGAAATGATATTTTATAATAATAAATCAAGAACAACACATTTGAAAAAAAAAATAAACATGCGTGGGGTTTTATGAGCAACTGTAAACAAATCTATTGTTTAGTTTCGGTCAACCATTTATGTAATTAATATGAAAAAATGTGCATTTTGCAATTCCGTCGTGAAACTACTTACTTTTCCTGTCATTCTTGAACGACGAAATAGCCTACTTTTCTGTACCAAAAATAACAGAATCTAATAGCAGTTCTACTTTTCAGCACTCAAATGGGTTGAACTTTTCAGCACTTGTTTCAAAAAATAACACTTTTCAACATTTTTTGATTTAAACGATTTATTGACAAAATACATGAAAATTGGACATAAAATTTCACTCAGTGTGTGTTTTTTGGAATTGCAAAAAATGTTGTATGGAACTCGTTGTAAAACTTGATTTTTTCAGCACTCTTCGTATTTATCCCACTCGGTGAACCTCGTTGGATAAATGTACGACTCGTGCTGAAAAAATCCTCTTTTTGCAACTTGTTGCATAAACTACAATTTTTTTATTATTTTATGTTTACAGTGATTTTTGAAACGTTTTCTCTGATCTCTGATGTTTTTAAATATCTGTTAGGGTTTTTTGTTGTTTCAAGCTAAATTTGTTAAAAAAAAAACATATTTGTTTATGATGAAAAGTGAGCAAAATCCATCTTTTATTCATTATATCTATCATTAGACCTAAACCATGCATCAAAACATCAAATATCGGTTAAATTTGGTATAAAAATAACAGTTTGCCTATACACTCAACCCCCGGTGGTTGGTCACTTTTTCGTTTGACACTTTTTTAGTTTGTACCCCGTTGGTTGGTCAAAGTCAAACTAAAAAGTGACGAACTGCCACTTTTTACACGGCGCTCACGCACACTATCAAAACAAACGTTTGGTAGTATGTGTGAACTCCGTGTAAAAGGGGTGTCAAACTAAAAAGTGACCCCGTTCGTTTGACAACAGTTGGTGTCAAACCAACGGGGTTTGAGTGTAGTGGACCTAAGATGCTTCAGAAAGCTCAGCGTAAAATACCTGAGAGCAATGCTCTACGAAAACCGAAAACAGGTTTCATTTAAATTTGTTATTTACCTGCAACTTTTTGTAAAATTCATATTTCATCAAAAAAAAGGTGAAATACCCAAAAATCGTATTAGGGGGATTTCTCGTATGTTTGGCAGGTTAAAGGGTCACATACATAAAAAACGCCAAAAAGTTAA
>NC_068937.1:25099396-25293030 GCF_016801865.2 Culex pipiens pallens
AATGGGATACACCCCGTGTTAGCAGCAGCGCCGAGAAGATGGATTTTGTGGCGTTCTTTTTGTGCTGTATTCGTGATCGTGTTCATATCATGCATGCGGTGAGGGGGGTCATTGTGCTAATGAATATTATTGCGCGTCATTATCGTGTGAGCAGCAGCGCCGGGAAGATGGATTTTTGTGGCGTTCTTTTTGTTCTGTATTCGTGATCGTGTTCATGTCGAATTATGTGGAAGGTGCGAAGCCGCGTTTTAGGATTCTTGTGTCTTTGTTGTTTTATTTGTGTTTCCATCTGGAGTATTAGTTTTAAAATTATTTTCATTTTTTACAGCTTCCTGGAATTATTTTAAATCAAATGTCTACATGTAAATTTGTCTACTCACTATTTGATTTATTTAAATGTTCATATTATTCCTTATCCTATTCCTTTCCTGTAATATACCATCTCCTCATACCATATATGATCAAACTGCTTAAATTAACGAAACTTTCTAAAACAGCATGGGAACCATCTGGAGCATTTATATTTTAAATAACTGTTTTTTTACAGCTTCCTGGAATCATCTTGATTGTATTTATTATATTTATTATATTTATTTTATTTACTATATTTATTATATTTATTATTTATCATTATTACAAAACTATATGCTTATTAGATAATACACTACAGACTCACATTTACACTTACAAACATTCAAATCATTAAATACATTACGCACTCAACCATTTTCATCGGCCCGATGAAATTCCCCTAACCCCCATTCCAAACCTCCCAAAACTATTCCGTTCACTTTTAAAAGTCGCATGGGTTCCCTGCACTTTTGCCACTAGTGAACAACAAAAACATCCCCTCCCAAATCCCCACGGGACTGTATGGGCGTAGCCTTGGAGCACAGTGTGGAAATTTACGTTCTTAGATATTTTTGGATGTACCGGGCAGCAATCAAATTGTCTAAGAATATTGAATTGACCATTGTGGCACCCCCTACAGCGTGGTGCAGACCCGTTATGCTATGCTATGCTATGCTAACTTCGAAAATTGTTTTTAAAAGAATTTTAATAAAAGTCATTCAAATTAAACAAAAAAAAATAAATTTAGATCTTTGGTTGAGCGCCATCCACAAATCACGTAGCAATTTCGGAGTGAGGAGGGAGTCTGCGGGTTTGTGATGATCGATGTCAAAAGATTTGATTTTGTTTGGGAAAAATGCTTCCTCAGATCCTCAAAGCAGATTAGCTCTTCCAAGGTAGCAACCCCTGTAAGGTCCACAATCGACCCGGCAACCCTACCCGAATTCATCACCCATCCAAACCGGCGGCGGCGGCCTCACAATTTAGGTACGACTCTATTTGTATTCTCCCGTACCGTTCCGATACGCTGAAATGAATTTCTCGCATGAATGAGATCTCATTTCCCTTCTTGAAGGGGGCGCGCGCGACCTACGTTGGGCAAAACCTTGCGTCAGGGCTTTCGCCAACCAACTCAACGGTCAGCAGGTCCATCCCGAGGGGGGCGACCTTGGGCGGTGTGGTGCGGTTGGGCCGTCATTAGTCAACAACTCCCGAACGGGATTTGCGAAATCCTGGACAGGTCATCATCGTTAATGGTTTATGGTTCAAAAGTTGGAAAATCTCAATTCCGGAACATCCACACACACAGCTATAGCTTAAGTACGGAGCGGATTCTGCCACCGTGGCACTCGAGAGGAAAAATCGATACCGACATCCTGGGCCCCGGAGAGAAGATGACGGTGCGACGATTTTCCTGGATTAGTTCCATGTCAGTGGGCACCGGTGGCAGTGCGCAGCCGCGAGTGAGACGCAGCCAGGCGTGCTGAAATCGTATCGATTTTCTCCATCCGTGCTGCTGCTGCTGCAACCGGGGCCAGTGGTTCCCCGTTCGGCCAGGTTCGGGCGCTGGGTCTACCCGTAACTCCGGCCCCGGGATCACCCTGTGTGAGGATGGAGCTCCGCGCACACGAACCTGCGATTACTTCCAGCTGAAGGAGCTTAACTTTTGCGAAATGTCGTCCCGGTGCCCAGGGTTGGCTGGCCCCCGGGTTGCTGGCTTTGCTTGGTTGCCATGGCAGCCGGCAGCACCCGTCACGCATCAATGGCGGCCAAATTTGCTATTTGAGTTAAATTTTGTGTTTTTTTTTTTGGGTGGAAATTAGGCAGTCAAGTGTGGAGTTGGACATTTTTAACATTCCCTCTTGGGTAAAGTTGGTTCCGTACTTGGAATGATCTAGAAATGTCTAGACTGTAGGCGAACGATAGATGATGGCTTTAAATATTTAATACAATTTAGTGAGGTGAATCAAAATGTTTACAATATAAGACCCCTGCTGAAACCCACAATCATTATCTTTAGTATGTGTTGTTTTAATCATATTCAAGTAATTTTATCTATTTTCTACATAATTTTACAAAAATCCAAAGTTTGGCACTTCAAAAACATAGCCAACACACCAAATTTTGGATTGCCATTTCGGCAAAATGAATATCTGAATGCGATTCTGTAAGCATCACTTTTGCTGAAATTCGGCAATTGGCCGATGCACGAAGTGATTTGTTTACCTTTTTTTTTTGTATCCCCACAAACGTCAAACCATACAAAATAGAGTAATCTACGTGCGTATGTATTGCGTCCATCCCGGGAATTCCCGGAACAAAATTCCCGGAATTTTTCCAAAACCGGGAATTCCCGAATCCCGGGATTTTTTATAATTTGTCCCGGGATTTCCCGAAATTGAAAAAGAAAACAAATTTTTGTCTGCAAGTTCAGATTTGTTTGTGGAAATAGATGACAAGTTGAATGTTTGGTAGTCGATAAGAATTTTAAAGCATTAAAAATTGTATTCGGCATATCTGAAGTTTTTTTTTTTTTGAAAATGTTAAACAATCTTTTAATTTTTTTTAAATTTTTGTTTTTAGGTGTTCTTGAATATCCTTGACTCAAGGCCGTTTTAAAAACACCCAAAATGCAAAAAATTGAATTTTATTTATAGAACCATTAAAAAAACGCTAGACATCAACATTGATTTGGCTTATTAGAGAAAATTGTTAAAATTTTAGTTTACAGATCCGCAAAATGCCTAGTGCTTGAAATATTTTCTTTTTTTAAATATATTTAAAAAAATGAGTTTTACATATACGTATATTTATGGCTTAAAATTTGAAAAATATGTCATATTAATTTATTTTTCATCAAATAATCAACCGATTTCCAAATTTATTGCTCTTAAATCTCCTGTACGTATTCAGACTGTAGTCCAGATTTTCTCAGTTGGTAATAGTAACTTATACATAATTTGTAAAATATGTTTTATATAAAACATGAAATTCATTTTTTGCATTGACCAATATAATTTTATTTGTATTCGCTACTTGTTTTTTTTTTTAATTTTCAAAGAAATTTTTAAACTAATAAAAGAAATACATTTATAAAATACTTTTTTTAGTTTGAATCACATTGGATAAAAAATGTAGTTCATTTATAATCCAAAGCACAGCTAAAATAAAAAAGGTATATTTTTAATTTCGTTAAACAATTTAAAATATTGTCGTTCTTGTTTAAATTGAAGTGTAGATTATCACCAATTAACATTACTGAGCTAATTCTATGATTTTAAACTTTAAAACATAAAATAATATAATAAAAACATAGGTTTTATGACAGTTTCAAAAAAAATCCCGGGATCCCGGGAATTCCCGGGATTCTAAAAATATTTTTCCCGTTTCCCGGGAAATTCAAAACCCGGGAAAATTGGACGCCCTACGTACACGAAAATAAAGTGAGGTTAAATTTTGTCAGGAAGCAAAACCAAATGGTGCGCTAGTGTGCGTACGCGAAACGTCATAAACTCTATTGCTACCGGATCTTTTCCGGGAGAGATCCGGCAGCAATTTGTATTGATTTGACGTTTGCTGAGGGTGCTTAAAAGTTTGGTTTCGGAGCTATTACACTACGGCAAACAAACAAAAAAACTCGCACTTTTTGATAGTTTGCCTGCTTTGTTTTTTTGCCTAGATTTGATTGTACAAACGTCAGCCTTAGGGTGGTCCAAATCCGGACTTTTTTGGGGCTACCCCCTGAAATCAAAGATTGACCCATCTCACTAGGCTAAATTCAAAATTTGAGCTCATTCTGACCACGGGAACCCCTCCCTCCAATCGCTTAAAGTTTGTATGGGAAAAATCGTCAAAATGTATGGAGAAAAGCAACTGTTTTACTTTTTTACCTGTGGAAGGTGCCATAGTTATCCGATTCTTACCATTTCTCAAATGTAGAACCTTCATTATATTTAGAACAACTTTCCCGAAGACATAATATTTTTAGGATTTCTTCCCGCGAAGTTATTAGCGCCCAAAACTGACCATTTTTGCGCGGCTAGCTGTAAGGGGCTACCTAACAACGATGTTTAATTCCAATTCGTACACGCACGTGCTCTCTCTCAGGTTCAAACTCTCTCACGAGCTTGCTCGCCTGCCTGCCTGCCTGCCTGTTTGCCAACAAGCGCGCGCTGTTTCTCTGCTTGGACTTTTGTCGTCGTCGTCGTTTTCGTTTGCTATCCGCTGCGCTGCGTTTCTGGCATGTTTGTTATAATTTTCAAGATATATTTCGATATTTATTTCGAGATATAAAATTAAATGTAATATGTGATTAACAATAGCTATCATATTATCAGAGCGTGTGTGAGAGAATATAAATTTCGATAAATTAGTTCCTCCATGAATTGGCATCTGTTATGTTATGTAATTGAAATTTATGTCTAGTTTTTTTTTAAATGGTATCATACCAAACTCAAGATTGGGATTTTTACTATTCTAGAAAAAATATAAGACTTTTTTTTACTTAGTCAAGTATAGATTTCAGGAAGAACAATACACTTAGACAATTCATCGATTATGGGAACTGTTTTTTCCACTGTTGTATACTATCAAACAAGCTTAAAAAGAAAACATTTGAAGTTTTTTCGTAGCCCTATGATTACGATTATTTTTCATTCCATACAAAATATTTTAATCTGCCGAAAATATAACAAACTTCCTTACAACAAATTGCGGTATATTTTGCCTTTGACGATTATTAGAAGTTTATGTCAGATTCCGAAACATCCAAAAAGTGCAACGATGTCTAAAAGAAAAGCCTAAAAAATAGAGATTGTTGAGCTAGCTAGTTTTATATCTGTAATCAAATCGCCTTCGAATGGACAAGCAGTTGGTCGGATGATATTTAGAGTAAAAAAAAAAATATTACCTGAAGATTTTTTTTAAATAGGTAATTGAATCATTCTCTCTAATGAGCATATACGAACAACTGCTTGTAATGCTTGGAAAAACGAACAAACCCTGTTAATTTGCTTAATTTTTTTAAATGATTCTAAGCCAAGGCCTAAGCTGTCTTTTATTCAAATTATTTTTTTTTCAGTGCATTTTTTTAAAAATTTGACATAATCTAAGAATTTATATGCTAAATATATCTCAAAACAAACCTGCTATTTTAGTTGAAAATTATAATAAACATGCCCGGAACGCAGCGCAGCGGATAGCAAACGAAAACGACGACGACGACAAAAGTCCAAGCAGAGAAACAGCGCGCGCTTGTAGGTAAACAGGCAGGCAGGCAGGCAGGCGAGCAAGCTCGTGAGAGAGTTTGAACCTGAGAGAGAGCACGTGCGTGTACGAATTGGAATTAAACATCGTTGTTAGGTAGCCCCTTACAGCTAGCCGCGCAAAAATGGTCAGTTTTGGGCGCTAATAACTTCGCGGGAAGAAATCCTAAAAATATTATGTCTTCGGGAAAGTTGTTCTAAATATAATGAAGGTTCTACATTTGAGAAATGGTAAGAATCGGATAACTATGGCACCTTCCACAGGTAAAAAAGTAAAACAGTTGCTTTTCTCCATACATTTTGACGATTTTTCCCATACAAACTTTAAGCGATTGGAGGGAGGGGTTCCCGTGGTCAGAATGAGCTCAAATTTTGAATTTAGCCTAGTGATGGGTCAATCTTTGATTTCAGGGGGTAGCCCCAAAAAAGTCCGGATTTGGACCACCCTAGTCAGCCTGCATACATTTTGCCTTGTTTGCAAGTTTGCGAGTTTGGCAAACTGTCAAACACGAAAAACTTTTAGTTTGTTTGTTTGCGGTAGTGTAATAGCTCCTTTATGTTCTGCTTGCAAAAGACAATAAAACAACATTGCTGAAAAATTAGTAAACAGTAAATCTGTCAAACTGAAATGTGACTTGTGACTTACTGTTTGGTTGCAGCCGAGTGAAAGAATATCTGTTAATAGGTCTATTCCCGTACTTGCAGAATTGCACAATTGCACGTTCCCGTACTTTTCAGCTCGCTCTCTTCATCTCTCTCTTTTGCAGAAGTTCTGCAAGGAGAGAATCCGCAAAACTTTTGCCTGGGGAGCGCGTTCCAGTACTTTTTCTGCAATATTGTACACAGTTGAGTGGATTTACTCAAATTGAGTATTGAAGTTTTTTTTAATTATTTCAAAACGATTAAAAAAAAATGATTGACAAAAATTGTAATTGAAAGAAGTTTACCTCTAGAACGGGGACTTATTTTTTATGCAAATCAACATTTTATCTAAAAAATCAAGCATGTACCATTTATTAAACTAGAAATTAATAATGCTTAGGTAGACATTTTATATTAGAAACAACTCAAACCTTTACATTAGGTAAACAATTTAAGAAATGAGAATGGCAGGTACGTTTAAAAAACATAATTAAAAAAAGAAAAAGGTTTAATATAGAAGGTATATTTATATGGACCATAAATACATGTTTTAAAAGCAAAATGTTTGAAAGATAACATAAATAAATTACACAGCGTAACAAAAAATTTTTTTTTGTGATTAGCAGGACGATTAAAAAAACTCCCCGAGGGATCGGCTTCCTGAACACAATGCAACCTGGCCCATGTCTTAATTGTTACCCTAGCTCGAGATATTCAATGCAGAAGTTTTGCATATGAATCACCCCCCGTCGAAAAAATATTTTTTATTTTGTTTTCACTGTAACTTAAGTTCTATTAGGTCTTTTTAGATGCTTCTGGTGTCATTAGACGGTAAATTGTTAGAAAAACCCAAAATATGGTCCCATTGGTCGGTTCCCGTAACCGGTTCCGGTGGAAATCCGGATTATTGGCCAAAATTGTGCGAAATCTTCAAAATTTTGAAATTTGTTGCTCTTTATGCGAAAAAAACATACTATTTCTTCAAACAATCAATACAAACTCAAAAAATGGTTTGTCCAAGCATATCCGAAGGTGTTTTATCGAAAATGTGGCCATTGAGAACCGGATCCGGAAACTAGAAAACATTTAAGCAGTTTTTTTTTTCAAAATTCCTATGTGCCAGACAATTTAGAAAAACAAATGTGGTGTTGAAGCATTTTTTGCTACTCTATACTTTCAGAATCCCAAAATATGGCCAAGGGGCCAATGGGAACCTGTTCTGACTGTCCCGGATCCGGGAAACAGTGGTCACATGACATTTTTATTGAATTTATTAAAAAGTTGTTTTAGTTACCAGAATTTCAAAATTCCTTGAAAAAAAATCTGAATTTATTTATAGCCAGAATCAGAAATGTGGCCATCGGGAATCTGTTCTAAATGTTCCGGATCATGAAACCAGTGGACACTTGACAATTTTATTTAAAATTTTAAAAAAAATAAGTTTAATTTTTTTTAAATTAATCTAAATTTTATCAAAATTAGATTCAGACATGTAGCCAAATGGCCAACCGGACCCTGTTTATATATTCCGGATCAGGGAACCAGTGGACAAAATGCAAGATTCCTGGAAAACAAATCAGATCAGAAATTTGGCCGAGTGGCCAACTGGAACCTGTTTTAAATGTTGTTAAAATATTGTCAAATATTTAGTTAAGAAATTTTCAGGATTCCTTAAAATGAATCTGAATTTATTTAAAATCAGATTTATTAATGTGGCAAATGGGAACCTGTTCTAAATAATCCGGATCAGGAAACCAGTTGACACTTGACATTTTAATTAAGTTTATTCAAAAAAAGAGATATCGAATTTATAAGATTCCTGTTTAAAAAATCAGAGTTTATTTAAATTTATTTTTACATTTTCATTTAATTTATTTTAAAGACATAGTTACTGGATTTATAAGATTCCTGTAAAAATCTAAATTTATTTGAAATCATTTTGAAATTTTAATTAAATTTATTATAAAAATAATTACACGACTTAAAAAAGATTCCTGTAAAAAATATGAATTTATTTAATATCAGATTACGAAATGTTGCCAAATGGCTATTGGGAACCTGTTCTTAATAATCCGGATCAGGAAACCAGTGGACACTTGACATTTTAATTAAATTTATTTTAAAAAAACATAGTCACCGGATTTACAAAATTCCTGGCAAAATTCTGAATTAATTAAAAATTATTTTGACAGTTTAATTTCATTTATTTTAAAAACATAGTAACTGGATTTATCAGATTCTTCGAAAAATCAGAATTTATTTAAAATCATTTTGAAATTTTAATTAAATTTATTTAAAAAAATAGTTACTGGACTTAACAGATTCCTGGAAAAAATCAGAATTTATTTAAAATCAGAATCTGACGTGTGGCCAAATGGCCAAATGAACCTGTTCTAAATAATCCGGGTCAGGAAACCACTGGACACTTGACATTTTAATTAAATTTATTTAAAAAAGTTACTGGAATAATAAGATTCCTGTTAAAAAACAGATTTTGTTTAAAATTATTTTAAAATTTTAATTAAATTTATTTAAAAAAATAGTAGCTGGACTTTACAGATTCCTGGAAAAAAATCTGAATTTATTTAAAATCAGAACCAGAAATGTGGCCAAATGGCCAATTGGAACCTGTTCTAAATAATCCGGATCATAAAACCAGTTGACACTTGACATTTTAAATAAATTTAAACATTACTGGATTTATAAGATTCCTGTTCAAAAATAAGAATTTATTTAAAATTATTTTTACATTTTAGTTAAATTTATTTAAAAACATAGTTACTTGATTTATAAGAGTCCCTGAAAATTCTGACTTTACTTAAAATTATTTTGACAAATTAATCAAATTTATTTAAAAAACATAGTTATTGGATTTATAAGATTCTTCGAAAAATCTGAATTTATTTAAAATCATTTTGAAATTTTAATAAAATTTATTTTTAAAAATAGTTACAGGACTTAACAAATTCCTGAAAAAAATCTGAATTTATTTAAAATCAGAATCAGAATTTAATTAAATTTATTTAAAATCAGAATCAGAAATGGGTCAAATGGCCAATTGGAACCTGTTCTAAATAATCTGGATCATGAAACCAGTTGACACTTGACATTTTTATGAAATTTATTTAAAAAAAAATACTGGATTTATAAGATTCCTGTTAAAAATACAGAATTTATTTAAAATTATTTTGACATTTTTGTTAAATTTATCTAAAAACATAGTAACTGGATTTATAAGAGTCCCTGAAAAATTCTGACTTTGATTAAAATCATTTTGACAAATTAATCAAATTTATTTAAAAAAAAACATAGTTACTGGATTTATAAGATTCTTCGAAAAATCTGAATTTATTTAAAATCATCTTGAAATTTTAATTAAATTTATTTCTAAAAATAGTTGCTGGACTTAACAGAATCCTGGAAAAAAACAGAATTTATTTAAAAACAGAATCTGATGTGCGGTCAAGGGGCCAATGGGAACCTGTTCTAAGTGTCTTGGATCCGGGAAACAGTGGTCACATGACATTTTTTTTGAATGTATTATAAAGTTGTTTTAGTTACCAGAATTTCAAAATTCCTTGAAAAAAAATCTGAATTTATTTAAAGCCAGAATTAGAAATGTGGCCATCGGGAATCTATTCTAAATGTTCCGGATCAAGGAACCAGTGGACACTTGACAATTTTATTTAAAATTAAAAAAAAATAAGTTTAATTTTTTTTAAATTAATCTAAATTTCATCAAAATTAGATTCAGACATGTAGCCAAATGGCCAACCGGACCCTGTTTATATATTCCGGATCAGGGAACCAGTGGACAAAATTCAAGATTCCTGGAAAACAAATCAGATCAGAAATTTGGCCGTGTGGCCTACCGGAACCTGTTTTAAATGTTGTTAAAATATTGTCAAATATTTTAATTAAGAAATTTTCAGGATTCCTTAAAATGAATCTGAATTTGTTTAAAATCAGATTTATAAATGTGGCCAATGGGAACCTGTTCTAAATAATCCAGATTAGGAAACCAGTTGACACTTGACATTTTAATTAAGTTTATTAAAAAAAAAAGAAATATCGAATTTTTTAGTAAGTTTTTTCTTATTTTTTCTTACTCTTGGTGACGCCTTTATTTACAAGTAATAATTGTTCCAAAATGGATTTGGTGTAACACACAGCTGAAAGGAACTCCAAAACTCTGTTATGCACCTCAAAAGAACTTATTGTATCCTGATTATTCACTAATAAAACCGAATTGAATTGAATTGAAATATCGAATTTATAAGATTCCTGTAAAAATCTAAATTTATTTGAAATCATTTTGAAATTTTAATTAAATTTATTTTAAAAATAATTACACGACTTAAAAAAATTCTGCAGAAAATCTTGATTTATTTAAAATAAGAATCAGAAAGTATCTGATTTAAAATAAATTCAGATTCATTTTATTGAGTTTTGAAATTATCCTAATTAATATATTCGACAACATTTTAACAACATTTAAAACACGTTCCGGTTGGCCACTTGGCCACATTTCTGATTCTGATTTAAAGTAAATTCTGATTTTTTGCAGAAATTTATTAAGTCAAATATTTTTTTTTGAATAAATTTGATTATAATGTCAAAATAATTTTAAATAAATTCTGATTTTTTAACAGGAATCTCATAAATCCAGTAACTTTTTTTTTAATAAATTTAATTTAAATGTCAAGTGTCAACTAGTTTCCTGATCCGGATAATTTAGACAAAGTTACCATTGGCCATTTGGCCACACTTAAGATTCTGATTTTGAATAAATTGCGATTTTTTCAGGAATCTGTTAAGTCCAGTAACTATTTTTAAAAATAAATGTAATTAAAATTTCAAAAAGATTTTAAATAAATTCAGATTTTTCGAAGAATCTTATAAATCCAGTAACTATGTTTTTTTTTAAATAAATTTGATTAATTTGTCAAAATAATTTTAGGTAAAGTCAGAATTTTTCAGGGACTCTTATAAATGATGTAGCTATGTTTTTAAATAAATTTAACTAAAATGTCAAAACAATTTTAAATAATTTCTGTTTTTTTTTAACAGGAATCTTATAAATCCAGTATTTTTTGTAAATAAATTTAATTAAAATGTCATGTGTCAACTGGTTTCATGATCCGGATTATTTAGAACAGGCTCCAAATGGCCATCTGGCCGGTCTATACAAGCCAGATGACACATGTCGCCATTTTGAATTTTCTTTGTGCTAAAATTTAGTGCTCATTTAGTGCTATTTAGTGCCCTATACCTCACATTTAGTGCCCTTATAGTTTCCATACAAATTGCCATACAAAATATGAAATACAAGCCAGATGACACATGTCGCCATTTTGAATTTTCTTTGTGCTAAAATTTAGTGCTCATTTAGTGCTATTTAGTGCCCTATACCCTATATTTAGTGCCCTCATAGTTTCCATACAAATCGCCATACAAAAATTTGAAATACAAGCCAGATGACACATGTCGCCATTTTGAATTTTCTTTGTGCTAAAATTGAGTGCTCATTTAGTGCTATTTAGTGCCCTATACCCCACATTTAGTGCCCTCATAGTTTCCATACAAATCTCCATACAAAATTTGAAATACAAGCCAGATGACACATGTCGCCATTTTGAATTTTCTTTGTGCTAACATTTAGTGCTCATTTAGTGCTATTTAGTGCCCTATACCCCACATTTAGTGCCCTCATAGTTTCCATACAAATCGCCATACAAAAATTTGAAATACAAGCCAGATGACACATGTCGCCATTTTGAATTTTCTTTGTGCTAAAATTTAGTGCTCATTTAGTGCTATTTAGTGCCCTATACTCCACATTTAGTGCCCTTATAGTTTCCTTACAAATCTCCATACAAAATTTGAAATACAAGCCAGATGACACATGTCGCCATTTTGAATTTTCTTTGTGCTAACATTTAGTGCTCATTTAGTGCTATTTAGTGCCCTATATCCCATATTTAGTGCCCTCATAGTTTCCATACAAATCGCCATACAATAATTTGAAATACAAGCCAGATGACACATGTCGCCATTTTGATTTTTTTTAGCAAAAACTTAGTGCTCATTTAGTGCTATTTAGTGCCCTATACCCCACATTTAGTGCCCTCATAGTTTCCATACAAATCGCCATACAAAGTTCAAAAGTCAAATTTCAGATGTCGCCATTTTGAATGTTTTTTCGTGCTAAAATTTAGTGCTCATTCAGTGCTATTTAGTGCCCTATACCCCACATTTAGTGCCCTCATAGTTTCCATACAAATCGCCATACAAAGTTCAAAAGTCAAATTTTAGATGTCGCCATTTTGAATGTTTTTTCGTGCTAAAATTTAGTGCTCATTTAGTGCTATTTAGTGCCCTATATCCCACATTTAGTGCCCTCATAGTTTCCATACAAATCGCCATACAAAGTTCAAAAGTCAAATTTCAGATGTCACCATTTTGAATGTGTTTCAGTACTGAAATTTAGTGCTCATTTAGTGCTATTTAGTGCCCTATACCCCACATTTAGTGCCCTCATAGTTTCCATACAAATCGCAACACAAAGTTCAAAAGTCAAATTTCAGATGTCGCCATTTTGAATGTTTTTTCGTGCTAAAATTTAGTGCTCATTTAGTGCTATTTAGTGCCCTATATCCCACATTTAGTGCCCTAATAGTTTCCATACAAATCGCCATACAAAGTTCAAAAGTCAAATTTCAGATGTCGCCATTTTGAATGTTTTTTCGTGGTAAAATTTAGTGCTCATTTAGTGCTATTTAGTGCCCTATATCCCACATTTAGTGCCCTCATAGTTTCCATACAAATCGCCATACAAAGTTCAAAAGTCAAATTTCAGATGTCGCAATTTTGAATGTTTTTTCGTGCTAAAATTTAGTGCTCATTTAGTGTTATTTAGTGCCCTTTATACCACATTTAGTGCCCTCATAGTTTCCATACAAATCGCCATACAAAGTTCAAAAGTCAAATTTCAGATGTCACCATTTTGAATGTGTTTCAGAACTGAAATGTAGTGCTCATTGAGTGCTATTTAGTGCCCTATACTCCACATTTAGTGCCCTCATAGTTTCCATACAAAGTTCAAAAGTCAAATTTCAGATGTCGCCATTTTGAATGTTTATTCGTGCTAAAATTTAGTGCTCATTTAGTGCTATTAAGTGCCCTATACCCCACATTTAGTGCCCTCATAGTTTCCATACAAAGTTCAAAAGTCAAATTTCAGATGTCGCCATTTTGAATTTTTATTCGTGCTAAAATTTAGTGCTCATTTAGTGCTATTTAGTGCCCTATACCCCACATTTAGTGCCCTCATAGTTTCCATACAAATCGCCATACAAAGTTCAAAAGTCAAATTTCAGATGTCGCCATTTTGAATGTTTTTCAGTGCTAAAATTTAGTGCTCATTTAGTGCTATTTAGTGCCCTATACCCCACATTTAGTGCCCTCATAGTTTCCATACAAAGTTCAAAAGTCAAATTTCAGATGTCGCCATTTTGAATGTTTATTCGTGCTAAAATTTAGTGCTCATTTAGTGCTATTTAGTGCCCTATACCCCACATTTAGTGCCCTCATAGTTTCCATACAAAGTTCAAAAGTCAAATTTCAGATGTCGCCATTTTGAATGTTTATTCGTGCTAAAATTTAGTGCTCATTTCATGCTATTTAGTGCCCTATACCCCACATTTAGTGCCCTCATAGTTTCCATACAAATCGCCATACAAAGTTCAAAAGTCAAATTTCAGATGTCGATATTTTGAATGTTTTTCAGTGCTAAAATTTAGTGCTCATTTAGTGCTATTTAGTGCCCTATACCCCACATTTAGTGCCCTCATAGTTTCCATACAAATCGCCATACAAAGTTCAAAAGTCAAATTTCAGATGTCGATATTTTGAATGTTTTTCAGTGCTAAAATTTAGTGCTCATTTAGTGCTATTTAGTGCCCTATACCCCACATTTAGTGCCCTCATAGTTTCCATACAAATCGCCATACAAAGTTCAAAAGTCAAATTTCAGATGTCGATATTTTGAATGTTTTTCAGTGCTAAAATTTAGTGCTCATTTAGTGCTATTAAGTGCCCTATACCTCACATTTAGTGCCCTCATAGTTTCCATACAAATCGCCATACAAAGTTCAAAAGTCAAATTTCAGATGTCGCCATTTAGAATGTTTATTCGTGCTAAAATTTAGAGCTCATTTAGTGCTATTTAGTGCCCTATACCCCACATTTAGTGCCCTCATAGTTTCCATACAAATCGCCATACAAAGGTTCAAAAGTCAAATTTCAGATGTTTAGTGCTATTTAGTGTCCTATACCCCGCATTTAGCGTCCTCATTGTTTTCATACAAATCGTCATATAAAGCCTTCGGCTAAGTGCAAGTATGGGGCTAAAAATGATTTTAAGTTAGAATTTATACTTGATTTAACATATTTTCACACTGGAATGATTTAGTGCCTTCGACTTAGTGCAAGTATCGGACTGAAAATGATATTTTCCTAAAATTCAAACTTGATTAAAAATATTTCCACACTGGAACGATTTAGTGCCTTCGACTAAATGCAAGTATCGGACTGAAAATGATATTTTCTTAAAATTCAAACTTTATTGAACATATTTTCACACTGGAATGATTAAGTGCCTTCGACACAGTGCAAGTATCGGACTGAAAATGATATTTTCTTAATATTCAAACTAGATTAAACATATTTTCACACTGGAACGATTTAGTGCCTTCAACTTAATGCAAGTATCGGGCAAAAAATGATGTTTGCGGAATACCTGCGGTCGACCCCTCGGTGCGCGGCCGGTCTGTCAACGCGAGCGTCGTTGCGTGCTTTTTGCGTTGAAGTGGGAGAAAAACAAACAACAATAAATATCAGTCCGAAGAAGTTTTGAAGAGAGCAAGACGTGTTTCATTTTTCCTCGCGCGCGATCCTTAATCCGCCGGAAAGCCGTCTCTCACGTGTGGCCACTTGGTTCCGACGAACAAAGTAGGCCAATTGTATACAGTCCGCTAACATTTGGTCCTTCGCGGCACGGATATGGATCCAGAGCGGTTGAAGTCCCTCACCAACAAGCGAAGCGTTATCCTCGCGAAGGTGAAGTGGGAGTTGTCCGTCGCGAATGCCATCAAAACCCGCAATCCGTCCCTCGGCGAAGTGGCGGAACGGCGGGACAAGTTGACCGACCTCGCTCGGTGTTTCGAAGGCATTCAGACCGAGATCGAGGAGGCCACGCCGAACCTGGAGGAAGTGGTCACGGTGTTCAACCACCGAATCCTGTTCGAGGAGGCGTACTTCCAGATCAAGGACCTTTACACGGAGTACTTGGACCAACATGTGGAAGAGCCAGAAGACACATGAACACCGACAAGTTGAACGCATATTGCACATCGTACAACAGTACGATGTACACATTTTTGAGTGCCAGAAACCAACACCGCAATCGTTGGCGCTAGCGGCGGGGAGCCAGGTATCGAACTCGGTACCCCAAAACGTCGTCAAGCTTCCACAGATCGACATCCCAAAGTTCACCGGGGAGCGCAAACATTGGCGCTCATTCAAGGACCTCTTCGAGTGCACAATCCACAACCGGACCGACCTGCGGGATTCGGTCAAGATGCAGTACTTGTTTTCATACCTGGATGGGGAGGCGAAGGGGAAGGTTGACTCGTTTTCGATTAACGAGGACAACTACCGCGAGGCGTGGGATGCACTCGTGACGTTTTACGACAAAAAGAAATACACGGTGTTTGCCCTCGTCCGGGAGTTCGTTGACCAGCAACAAGTCACGAGCTCGAACGGGTTGAAGAAACTCGTGGCAACATCCGATGACGTCGTTCGCCAGCTGAAGGCACTGGGAAGGGAGTACGAGTCACGGGACCCGTGGCTCATCCATTTGCTGCTTGAGAAGCTGGACCGAGAGACGCGCTCACTGTGGGCGCAAAGGATCATCAACATCGAGAACCCAACTTTTGCCGCGTTTTTGGAGTTTTTGCAGCAGCGATGCGATGCTTTGGAGACATGTTTGGCCTTTAGCAAGAAGCCGGCCTCCGATTCGACGAAGAAGGGGATGCACGTTTTGCACACAACCGCTGTTGCGAGCTGTGCGAAGTGCAGCGAGGGTCATCCGACGTACCACTGCGAGCAGTTCAAGGCCATGGACGTGGACGGAAGGCGGGAACTAGTTCTTTCTCAAAAGCTGTGCTTCAACTGCCTTAAGCCGTCCCACACAACGAGCAAGTGCCCTTCGAAGTCAACGTGCCACAAACCCGATTGCAATCAACGGCACCACACGATGCTGTGCTATCAGCAGCAGCTTCAAGGCTATGAACCGGAAGAGACGGACCACGACTTATGTCCACAACTTCCGGAGGAGGCGGAAGAGGTCTGGTCGTTCTCAGCGAACGCAGCCCAAACGAAGGCCAACAAGCACGGCCCGTCGACGGCAGCACTGTTGCCTACGGTGGTCGTGAACCTGCAGGGAAAGGACGGCAAGTTGCACCAGGTACGATGCCTCGTCGACAGTGGATCACAAGCATCCTTGATCACGGAGGCATGCGTCAAGCGCATTGGATTGAAGCGCACGAAGGTCTCTCTGGAAGTATCTGGAGTAAACGGGGAAATTGTCGGCAACACGGCCGGCGCAGTTACGCTGGTGATGTCTTCGCGTTTCAACGGAGAAGCCAAGCTCACCACGCAAGCCTACGTGTTGGGAAGGCTGACGGCAACCCTGCCGAACCAGCGCTTCAGCGTAGCGAATCTGCCCTTCCTGGAGGGGCTGGAACTAGCGGATCCGGACTTCAACAGTCCAAGCGAGATGGATGTGATTCTCGGAACAGATGTCTTCTTGTCCATCCTGCGAGCAGGACAGGTCCACAATCAACAAGGAATCCCCGTAGCACAGCGTTCTATCTTCGGTTGGATGGTGGCGGGTAAGATCACGAATCCGTGTCGGATAAGTACTCACATCGCGGTTCTCAACGAGAGGACTCCCACAATCACGACGACACATAACAACCTGGACGGATCAATTACGAAGCGACCGAAGAACAAGAAGCGTTCCGGTGCAGACGGTGCAATCGCCACCATGTACCCATTCTTGGACGGCGACGCAAGCAAGGTCATCAAGCCAGGGAAACTGGTTCTGGTCAAGAATAACAGCACACCACCATCAGCCTGGGAACTGGCCCGGGTCGTAGCAGTTCATGCGGATCGAGCAGGGCTGGATCGGGAAGTGACACTGCGTCGAGGAATGTTCGAGTACTTGTGCTCGGCACAGAAGATCTGTCCGCTTCCGAATTGAGACGCTGTCTCAAGGCGGGGAGTATGTTTGCGGAATACCTGCGGTCGACCCCTCGGTGCGCGGCCGGTCTGTCAACGCGAGCGTCGTTGCGTGCTTTTTGCGTTGAAGTGGGAGAAAAACAAACAACAATAAATATCAGTCCGAAGAAGTTTTGAAGAGAGCAAGACGTGTTTCATTTTTCCTCGCGCGCGATCCTTAATCCGCCGGAAAGCCGTCTCTCACGTGTGGCCACTTGGTTCCGACGAACAAAGTAGGCCAATTGTATACAGTCCGCTAACAAATGATATTTTCTTAAAATTAAAACTTGATTGAACATATTTTCACACTAGAAAGATTTAGTGCCTTCGACTAAGTGCAAGTATCGGACTGAAAATGATATTTTCTTAAAATTCAAACTTGATTGAACATATTTTCACACTGGAATGATTTAGTGCCTTCGACTAAGTGCAAGTATCGGACTGAAAATGATATTTTCTTAAAATTCAAACTAAACTAGATTAAACATATTTTCACACTGGAATGATTTAGTGCCTTTGACTAAGTGCAAGCATCGGACGGAAATTGATATTTTCTTAAAATTCAAACTTGATTAAACATATTTCCACACTGGAACGATTAAAAGCCTTCGACTAAATGCAAGTATTGGGCAAAAAATGATATTTTCTTAAAATTCAAACATGAATCAACATATTTTCGAACTGGAATGATTTAGTGCCTTCGACTAAGTGCAAGTATCGGACTGAAAATGATATTTTCTTAAAATTCAAACTTGATTAAACAAATTTCCACACTGGAATGATTTAGCGCCTTCGACTAAGTGCAAGTATCGGACTGAAATAGTAGTTTATGCAACAAGTTGCAAAAAGAGGATTTTTTCAGCACGAGTCGTACATTTATCCAACGAGGTTCACCGAGTTGGATAAATACGACTAGTGCTGAATAAATCAAGTTTTGCAACGAGTTCCATACAACATTTTTTGCAATTCCAAAAAACACCCATTGAGTGAAATTTTAAGTCAAATTTTCATGTATTTGTCAATAAATCGTTTAAATCAAAACAATGTTGAAAAGTGTTACTTTTCGAAACAAGTGCTGAAAAGTAGAACTTTTCAGCATTTATTTTGAAAAGTGTTGCTATTCGATTCTGTTATTTTTGGTACAGAAAAGTAGGTTATTTCGTCATTCAAGAATGACAGGAAAAGTAAGTAGTTTCACGACGGAATTGCAAAAATGATATTTTCTTAAAATTCAAACTTGATTAAACATATTTCCACACTGGAACGATTTAGTGCCTTCGACTAAGTGCAACCATCGGACGGAAATTGATATTTTCTTAAAATTCAAACTTGATTAAACATATTTCCACACTGGAATGATTTAGTGTCTTCGACTAAAAGCAAGTATTGGGCAAAAAATGATATTTTCTTAAAATTCAAACTTGATTGAACATATTTTCACACTGGAACGATTTAGTGCCTTCGACTAAATGCAAGTATCGGGCAAAAAATTATATTTTCTTCAAATTCAAACATAATTAAACATATTTTCACACTGGAATGATTTAGTGCCTTCGACTAAGTGCAAGGATCGGGCAAAAAAGGATATTTTCTTAAAATTCAAACTTGATTAAACATATTTCCACACTGGAACGATTTAGTGCCTTCGACTAAATGCAAGTATCGGGCAAAAAAATATATTTTCTTGAAATTCAAACTTGATTGAACATATTTCCACACTGGAATGATTTAGTGCTTTCGACTAAATGCAAGTATCGGGCAGAAAATTATATTTTCTTAAAATTCAAACTTGATTGAACATATTTCCACACTGGAATGATTTTGTGCCTTTGAGTAAGTGCAAGCATCGTGCTGAAAATGATATTTTCTTAAAATTCAAACATGATTAAATATATTTTCTTACTGGAATAATTTAGTGCCTTTGACTAAGTGCAAGTATCGGACTGAAAATTATATTTTCTTAAAATTCAAACTTGAATAAACATATTTCCACACTGGAATGATTTAGTGCCTTCGACTAAATGCAAGTATCGGGCAAAAAATGATATTTTCTTGAAATTCAAACTTGATTGAACATATTTCCTTACTGGAATGATTTAGTGCTTTCGACTAAATGGAAGTATCGGGCAGAAAATTATATTTTCTTAAAATTCAAACTTGATTGAACTTATTTCCACACTGGAATGATTTAGTGCCTTCGACTAAGTGCAAGTATCGGACTGAAAATGATATTTTCTTAAAATTCAAACTTGATTGAACATATTTTCACACTGGAATGATTTAGTGCCTTCGACTAAGTGCAAGTTTCGGACTGAAAATGATATTTTCTTAAAATTCAAACTTGATTAAACAAATTTCCACACTGGAATGATTTAGCGCCTTCGACTAAGTGCAAGTATCGGACTGAAATAGTAGTTTATGCAACAAGTTGCAAAAAGAGGATTTTTTCAGCACGAGTCGTACATTTATCCAACGAGGTTCACCGAGTTGGATAAATACGACTAGTGCTGAATAAATCAAGTTTTGCAACGAGTTCCATACAACATTTTTTGCAATTCCAAAAAACACCCATTGAGTGAAATTTTAAGTCAAATTTTCATGTATTTGTCAATAAATCGTTTAAATCAAAACAATGTTGAAAAGTGTTACTTTTCGAAACAAGTGCTGAAAAGTAGAACTTTTCAGCATTTATTTTGAAAAGTGTTGCTATTCGATTCTGTTATTTTTGGTACAGAAAAGTAGGTTATTTCGTCATTCAAGAATGACAGGAAAAGTAAGTAGTTTCACGACGGAATTGCAAAAATGATATTTTCTTAAAATTCAAACTTGATTAAACATATTTCCACACTGGAACGATTTAGTGCCTTCGACTAAGTGCAACCATCGGACGGAAATTGATATTTTCTTAAAATTCAAACTTGATTAAACATATTTCCACACTGGAATGATTTAGTGTCTTCGACTAAAAGCAAGTATTGGGCAAAAAATGATATTTTCTTAAAATTCAAACTTGATTGAACATATTTTCACACTGGAACGATTTAGTGCCTTCGACTAAATGCAAGTATCGGGCAAAAAATTATATTTTCTTCAAATTCAAACATAATTAAACATATTTTCACACTGGAATGATTTAGTGCCTTCGACTAAGTGCAAGGATCGGGCAAAAAAGGATATTTTCTTAAAATTCAAACTTGATTAAACATATTTCCACACTGGAACGATTTAGTGCCTTCGACTAAATGCAAGTATCGGGCAAAAAAATATATTTTCTTGAAATTCAAACTTGATTGAACATATTTCCACACTGGAATGATTTAGTGCTTTCGACTAAATGCAAGTATCGGGCAGAAAATTATATTTTCTTAAAATTCAAACTTGATTGAACATATTTCCACACTGGAATGATTTTGTGCCTTTGAGTAAGTGCAAGCATCGTGCTGAAAATGATATTTTCTTAAAATTCAAACATGATTAAATATATTTTCTTACTGGAATAATTTAGTGCCTTTGACTAAGTGCAAGTATCGGACTGAAAATTATATTTTCTTAAAATTCAAACTTGAATAAACATATTTCCACACTGGAATGATTTAGTGCCTTCGACTAAATGCAAGTATCGGGCAAAAAATGATATTTTCTTGAAATTCAAACTTGATTGAACATATTTCCTTACTGGAATGATTTAGTGCTTTCGACTAAATGGAAGTATCGGGCAGAAAATTATATTTTCTTAAAATTCAAACTTGATTGAACTTATTTCCACACTGGAATGATTTAGTGCCTTCGACTAAGTGCAAGTATCGGACTGAAAATGATATTTTCTTAAAATTCAAACTTGATTGAACATATTTTCACACTGGAATGATTTAGTGCCTTCGACTAAGTGCAAGTTTCGGGCTGAAAGATATATTTTCTAAAAATTCATGTATAAATTCTAAAAAAAATATCATTTTCAGACCGAATCTTGCACTTAGTCGAAGGCACTATATCATTCAAGTTAGAAAATATGTTGAATCAAGTATAAATTCTAAGAAAATATCTTTTTCAGCCCAATACTTGCACTTAGTCGAAGGCACTAAATCATTCCAGTGTGAAAATATGTTGAATCAAGTTTGAATTTTAAGAAAATATCATTTTCAGCCCGATACTTGCACTTAGTCGAAGGCACTAAATCATTCCAGTGTGAAAATATGTTGAATCAAGTTTGAATTTTAAGAAAATATCATTTTCAGTCCGATACTTGCACTTAATCTAAGGCACTAAATTATTCCAGTAAGAAAATATGTTTAATCAAGTTTGAATTTAAAAAAAATATCATTTTCAGTCCGATACTTGCACTTAGTCGAAGGAACTAAATCATTCCAGTGTGAAAATATGTTTAATCAAGTTTGAATTTTAAGAAAATATCATTTTCAGTCCGATACTTGCACTTTGTCGAAGGCACTAAATCATTCCAGTGTGGAAATATGTTTAATCAAGTTTGAATATTAAGAAAATATCATTTTCAGACCGATACTTGCACTTAGTCGAAGGCACTAAATCATTCCAGTGTGAAAATATGTTCAATCATTCCAGTGTGAAAATATGTTTAAACATGTTGAAATTTTTAGAAAATATCATTTTCAGTCCGATACTTGCACTAAGTCGAAGGCACTAAATCATTCCAGTGTGATAATATGTTAAATCAAGTATAAATTCTAACTAAAAAACATTTTTAGCCCCATACTTGCACTTAGCCGAAGGCTTTTTATGACGATTTGTATGAAAACAATGAGGGCGCTAAATGCGGGGTATAGGACACTAAAAATCACTAAATGAGCACTAAATTTAAGTACTGAAAAACATTCAAAATGGCGACATCTGAAATTTGACTTCTGAACTTTGTATGGTGATTTGTAGGGGGCGGGGTTCGATCCCCTGTCAATAGGATTGGCAAGCAAAATGCTTTCCACTTTACCGTGGAGCATTAGTAGCTTTAGTAGGACTTAGACTGATAAAGTTGAATCCAAGAAACGGACGAGAATAAAGTTGAATGCAAGTTGAATATCAGAACATACAAAAATGCATTGCATTGCATGCATGCAGGCGCATTTGAAATGAACCTACATTACCTCGCTATAAATAGCCTGGGCGACTGATAGAATTCATCCAATAAGAGATGAGAAGAATTGAAAGCATTCCCATTAGAAATGAGAACACACGAAGAATTCGAACAACAATGCCAACGGTCGTTACCACTCGCCTAGGGTGGCTCCTCAGACCATTCACCTTCCCAAAAACCGTCCAACTCCAAGCGAAACTTACTTGAGGATACCGTGGAGATTTTCCCTTAATACTCTTAAAAAAGTGGAGCATCAACACTTCCCGTCTTCCAATTCCCTTTCCTTGTCCCTGGTGCGCGGTGGAGATGGGAGCGGCCGGCAATGGACGGCTGCCATGGTGGTGAGAATCTGGTTCAGGTGGAATTGGTTCTATTCCCAATTATCGATTCCTAGGCAACTTGGGCTTAGACAATCATCACATCACATGGAGAAAATCCAGTCTGCAATCCGCAAAAATCACCGTCTCCTAGCGAAGCGAAGCGATTTGTAGGGAAACTATGAGGGCACTAAATAAGTGGTATAGGGTACTAAATAGCACTAAATGAGCACTAAATTTTAGCACTGAAAAACATTCAAAATGGCGACATCGGAAATTTGACTTTTGAACTTTGTATGGCAATTTGTATGGAAACTATGAGGGCACTAAATGTGGAGTATAGGGCACTAAATAGCACTAAATGAGCACTAAATTTTAGCACAAAGAAAACTCAAAATGGCGACATGTGTCATCTGGCTTGTATTTCAAATTTTGTATGGCGATTTGTATGGAAACTATGAGGGCACTAAATGGGGGTGTACGGCACTAAATAGCACTAAATGAGCACTAAATTTTAGCACTGAAAAACATTCAAAATGGCGACATCTGAAATTTGACTTTTGAACTTTGTATGGCGATTTGTATGGAAACTATTAGGGCACTAAATGTGGGGTATAGGGCACTAAATAGCACTAAATGAGCACTAAATTTAAGCACTAAAAACATTCAAAATGGCGTCATCTGAAATTTGACTTTTGAACTTTGTATGGCGATTTGTAGGGAAACTATGATGGCACTAAATGTGGGGTATAGGGCACTAAATAGCACTAAATGAGCACTAAATTTTAGCACGAAAAAACATTCAAAATGGCAACATCTGAAATTTGACTTTTGAACTTTGTATGGCGATTTGTATGGAAACTATGAGGGCACTAAATGTGGGGTATAGGACACTAAATAGCACGTAATGAGCACTAAATTTCAGTACTGAAACACATTCAAAATGGTGACATCTGAAATTTGACTTTTGAACTTTGTATGGCGATTTGTATGGAAACTATGAGGGCACTAAATGTGGGATATAGGGCACTAAATAGCACTAAATGAGCACTAAATTTAAGCACGAAAAAACATTCAAAATTGTTACATCTGAAATTTGACTTTTGAACTTTGTATGGCGATTTGTATGGAAACTATGAGGGCACTAAATGTGGGATATAGGGCACTAAATAGCACTAAATGAGCACTAAATTTAAGCACGAAAAAACATTCAAAATTGTTACATCTGAAATTTGACTTTTGAACTTTGTATGGCGATTTGTATGGAAACTATGAGGGCACTAAATGTGGGATATAGGGCACTAAATAGCACTAAATGAGCACTAAATTTTAGCACGAAAAAACATTTAAAATGGCAACATCTGAAATTTGACTTTTGAACTTTGTATGGCGATTTGTATGGAAACTATGAGGGCACTAAATGTGGGGTATAGGGCACTAAATAGCACTAAATGAGCACTAAATTTAAGCACTAAAAACATTCAAAATGGCGACATCTGAAATTTGACTTTTGAACTTTGTATGGCGATTTGTAGGGAAACTATGATGGCACTAAATGTGGGGTATAGGGCACTAAATAGCACTAAATGAGCACTAAATTTTAGCACGAAAAAACATTCAAAATGGCAACATCTGAAATTTGACTTTTGAACTTTGTATGGCGATTTGTATGGAAACTATGAGGGCACTAAATGTGGGGTATAGGGCACTAAATAGCACGTAATGAGCACTAAATTTCAGTACTGAAACACATTCAAAATGGTGACATCTGAAATTTGACTTTTGAACTTTGTATGGCGATTTGTATGGAAACTATGAGGGCACTAAATGTGGGATATAGGGCACTAAATAGCACTAAATGAGCACTAAATTTAAGCACGAAAAAACATTCAAAATGGCAACATCTGAAATTTGACTTTTGAACTTTGTATGGCGATTTGTATGGAAACTATTAGGGCACTAAATGTGGGATATAGGGCACTAAATAGCACTAAATGAGCACTAAATTTTAGCACGAAAAAACATTCAAAATGGCGACATCTGAAATTTGACTTTTGAACTTTGTATGGCGATTTGTATGGAAACTATGAGGGCACTAAATGTGGGGTATAGGGCACTAAATAGCACTAAATGAGCACTAAATTTCAGTACTGAAACACATTCAAAATGGTGACATCTGAAATTTGACTTTTGAACTTTGTATGGCGATTTGTATGGAAACTATGAGGGCACTAAATGTGGGGTATAGGGCACTAAATAGCACGTAATGAGCACTAAATGTTAGCACAAAGAAAATTCAAAATGACGACATGTGTCATCTGGCTTGTATTTCAAATTTTGTATGGAGATTTGTATGGAAACTATAAGGGCACTAAATGTGGGGTATAGGGCACTAAATAGCACTAAATGAGCACTAAATGTTAGCACAAAGAAAATTCAAAATGACGACATGTGTCATCTGGCTTGTATTTCAAATTTTGTATGGAGATTTGTATGGAAACTATAAGGGCACTAAATGTGGGGTATAGGGCACTAAATAGCACTAAATGAGCACTAAATTTTAGCACAAAGAAAATTCAAAATGGCGACATGTGTCATCTGGCTTGTATTTCAAATTTTTGTATGGCGATTTGTATGGAAACTATGAGGGCACTAAATATAGGGTATAGGGCACTAAATAGCACTAAATGAGCACTAAATTTTAGCACAAAGAAATTTCAAAATGGCGACATGTGTCATCTGGCTTGTATTTCAAATTTTGTATCGCAATTTGTATGGAAACTATAAGGGCACTAAATGTGGGGTATAGGGCACTAAATAGCACTAAATGAGCACTAAATTTTAGCACAAAGAAAATTCAAAATGGCGACATGTGTCATCTGGCTTGTATAGACCCATCTGGCCACACATCAGATTCTGATTTTAAATAAATTCAGTTTTTTCAGGAATCTGTTAAGTCCAGTTACTATTTATTTAAATAAATTTAATCAAAATTTCAAAATTATTTTAAATAAATTCAGATTTTTCGAAGAATCTTATAAATACAGTATTTAAGTTATTTTTAAATAAATTTGATTAATTTGTCAAAATAATTTTAAGTCAAGTCAGAATTTTTCAGGGACTCTAATCATGCAATTAACTATGTTTTTAAATAAATTTAACTAAAATGTCAAAATAATTTTAAATAAATTCTTATTTTTCAACAGGAATGTTATAAATCCAGTATTTTTTTTATAAATTTAATTAAAATGTCATGTGTCAACTGGTTTCATGATCCGGGATATTTAGAACAGGTTCCAATGGGCCATTTGGTCACATTTCTTATTCTGATTTTAAATAAATTCAGTTTTTCTCCAGGAATCTGTTAAGTCCAGTTACTATTTTTTTAAATAATGTCAATTAAAATTTCAAAATAATTTAAAATAAAATCTGTTTTATTTTAACAGGAATCTTATTATTCCAGTAATTTTTTTAATCTAATCTAATCTAATCTAACCCTAGCGCAGCCAGTCTTTCGAGGGCATCCTGGAAAATGCCTTAGGTTGATTAACGCGTAGCATCCTCTTGTCATTATTAACAGTTGCAGTGCCCCAATGCAATAAATTGCTTTGAAACATCACAAACGTTAAAACGGCCAGGCTAACTGCGTAAAGTTTACCACAAAGATGATTCGTTGAATTGGATTGAGTTTGAACACGAATGTTCAAACAGCAATACACTTCTGAATCTACAGGGGAAGAAGAAACGTGGGGATCCCCCGCTCACGTTCCTGTTTGTTTAGGCAATTTATCGTTGGGAGCCACCATGCTAAGAAGTTTTGGTGCTCCGGGACCCTCGGGGAAATAAATAAATAAAATTAAAATGTCAAGTGTCCACTAGTTTCCTGATCCGGATTATTTAGAACAGGTTCCCATTAGCCATTTGACCCATTTCTAATTCTGATTTTAAATATAAACTGATTTTTTTTAGGAATCTGTTAAGTCCAGCAACTACTTTTAAAAATAAATTTAAATAAAATTTCAAAATGATTTTAAATAAATTCAGATTTTTCGAAGAATCTTATAAATCCAGTACCTATGTTTTTTAAATGAATTTGATTAATTTGTCAAAATAATGTTAAGTTAAGTCAGAATTTTTCAGAGACTCTTATAAATCAAGTAACTATGTTTTTAAATAAATTTAACTAAAATGTCAAAATAATTTTAAATAAATTCTGTTTTTTTAACAGGAATCTTATAAATCCAGTATTTTTTTTAAATAAATTTAATTAAAGTGTCAAGTGTCAACTGGTTTCATGATCCGGATTATTTAGAACAGGTTCCAATTGGCCATCTGGCCACACATCAGATTCTGATTTTAAATAAATTCTGATTTTTTCTAGGAATCTGTTAAGTCCAGTAACTATTTTTAAAAATAAATTTTATTAAAATAAAATAATTTAAAATAAAAAAAGAATTTTTGGAAAAAATCTTATAAATCCAGTAACCATTTTTTTTTTATAAATTTGATTAATTTGTCAAAATAATTTTAAGTAAAGTCAGAATTTTTCAGGGACTCTTATAAATCCAGTTACTATGTTTTTAAATAAATTTAACTAAAATGTCTAAATAATTTTAAATAAATTCTGTATTTTTAACAGGAATCTTATAAATCCAGTATTTTTTTTTAAATAAATTTCATAAAAATGTCAAGTGTCAACTGGTTTCATGATCCAGATTATTTAGAACAGGTTCCAATTGGCCATTTGGCCACACGTCAGATTCTGATTTTAAATAAATTCTGAGTTTTTAGTCCAGTATCTATGTTTAGAAATAAATTTAATTAAAATTTCAAAATGATTTTAAATAAATTCTGATTTTTCGAAGAATCTGATAAATCCAGTTACTATGTTTTTAAAATAAATGAAATTAAACTGTCAAAATAATTTTTAATTAATTCAGAATTTTGCCAGGAATTTTGTAAATCCGGTGACTATGTTTTTTTAAAATAAATTTAATTAAAATGTCAAGTGTCCACTGGTTTCCTGATCCGGATTATTAAGAACAGGTTCCCATTAGCCATTTGGCAACATTTCGTAATCTGATATTAAATAAATTCATATTTTTTACAGGAATCTTTTTTAAGTCGTGTAATTATTTTTATAATAAATTTAATTAAAATTTCAAAATGATTTCAAATAAATTTAGATTTTTACAGGAATCTTATAAATCCAGTAACTATGTCTTTAAAATAAATTAAATGAAAATGTAAAAATAAATTTAAATAAACTCTGATTTTTTAAACAGGAATCTTATAAATTCGATATCTCTTTTTTTGAATAAACTTAATTAAAATGTCAAGTGTCAACTGGTTTCCTAATCCGGATTATTTAGAACAGGTTCCCATTGGCCACATTTATAAATCTGATTTTAAATAAATTCAGATTCATTTTAAGGAATTCTGAAAATTTCCTAATTAAAATATTTGACATTATTTTATTTAAAACAGGTTCCGGTAGGCCACTCGGCCAAATTTCTGATCTGATTTGTTTTCCAGGAATCTTGAATTTTGTCCACAGGTTCCCTGATTTTTCGAAGAATCTGATAAATCCAGTTACTATGTTTTTAAAATAAATGAAATTAAATTGTCAAAACAATGTTTAATTAATTCAGAATTTTGCCAGAAATTTTATAAATCCGGTGACTATGTTTTTTTTTAAATAAATTTAATTAAAATGTCAAGTGTCCACTGGTTTCCTGATCCGGATTATTAAGAACAGGTTCCCATTAGCCATTTGGCAACATTTCGGAATCTGATATTAAATAAATTCATATTTTTTACAGGAATCTTATAAATCCAGTAACTATGTTTTAAAACAAATTTAATTATAATGTCAAAGAAATTTTAAATAAATTTAAAATAGAACAGGAATCTTATACATCCAGTATTTTTTTTAAATAAATTTAATTAAAATGTCAAGTGTCATCTGGTTTCCTTATCCGGATAATTTAGAACAGGTTCCCATTTGCCACATTAATAAATCTGATTTTAAATAAATTCAGATTCATTTTAAGGAATCCTGAAAATTTCTTAACTAAATATTTGACAATATTTTAACAACATTTAAAACAGGTTCCAGTTGGCCACTCGGCCAAATTTCTGATCTGATTTGTTTTCCAGGAATCTTGAATTTTGTCCACTGGTTCCCTGATCCGGAATATATAAACAGGGTCCGGTTGGCCATTTGGCTACATGTCTGAATCTAATTTTGATAAAATTTAGATTAATTTAAAAAAAATTTAACTTATTTTTTTTTTAATTTTAAATAAAATTGTCAAGTGTCCACTGGTTTCATGATCCGGAACATTTAGAATAGATTCCCGATGGCCACATTTCTGATTCTGGCTATAAATAAATTCAGATTTTTTTTCAAGGAATTTTGAAATTCTGGTAACTAAAACAACTTTTTAATAAATTCAATAAAAATGTCATGTGACCACTGTTTCCCGGATCCGGGACAGTCAGAACAGGTTCCCATTGGCCCCTTGGCCATATTTTGGGATTCTGAAAGTATAGAGTAGCAAAAAATGCTTCAACACCACATTTGTTTTTCTAAATTGTCTGGCACATAGGAATTTTGAAAAAAAAAAAACTGCTTAAATGTTTTCTAGTTTCCGGATCCGGTTCTCAATGGCCACATTTTCGATAAAACACCTTCGGATATGCTTGGACAAACCATTTTTTGAGTTTGTATTGATTGTTTGAAGAAATAGTATGTTTTTTTCGCATAAAGAGCAACAAATTTCAAAATTTTGAAGATTTCGCACAATTTTGGCCAATAATCCGGATTTCCACCGGAACCGGTTACGGGAACCGACCAATGGGACCATATTTTGGGTTTTTCTAACAATTTACCGTCTAATGACACCAGAAGCATCCAAAAAGACCTAATAGAACTTAAGTTACAGTGAAAACAAAATAAAAAATATTTTTTCGACGGGGGGTGATTCATATGCAAAACTTCTGCATTGAATATCTCGAGCTAGGGTAACAATTAAGACATGGGCCAGGTTGCATTGTGTTCAGGAAGCCGATCCCTCGGGGAGTTTTTTTAATCGTCCTGCTAATCACAAAAAAAAATTTTTTGTTACGCTGTGTTATGATTGGATTTCACATCGAAGAACAACAGTGACGCAGCGAAATTGACAAATAAAAAAAAAGAATCACAAACTCTACAATTTTGAAACTCATAAATTTATAAATCTGAAAATTAAGAAATTCGTGATTAAAAATATATAAAAAAAACAATTTTCAAATTGACGAACTTGAAAAAAATAAATCAGATATTAGAGAAATTTAAAATTGCAAATATTTATTTCAGAAAAAAAAATAAATCAGAAATTAAAAGCTTGAAAATTCAAATAATTAAAAATTAAACATTAAAAATTTCAAAAAAAAAGTTCCTAAACTTATAAATTCAAATATTTTTAAATTCGAAATAAATGAATCAAAAGTTTGAATATTTCAAAGTTCAGAACACCAAAAATTCCAAAGTTACAATTAAAAAAAAAAATAAAGAAACTAAAAAAACAAATATAAGTAAAATTTTAAAATTCTGTACATAAAAAAATGAAAACTCAAATATTAAAAAATAGAAACAGTTCGTACTCTATTTTCCGAAGAACTCGTCAAAATGTTCAATCTCTAAATCCTCTAAACCTGATTTTCTAACGACTCCAAAAAAATGTACTTTTTGTGATTCAAGATGGCGCATTTAAGAATTTCCGAATTTTAGAATTTAAACTTCCTAAAATTTAAGAATTCAACTAAATTATATCACATTTTTTGGTTCAAATAAGAATACAAATTGGTAGCACCGTTAAAGGTTCAATTTATTATTTGGCAATTAAATTTACCTATTATTTAAACACACATATTTAGTCTATTCAAAAAGTTATCATTTTAACACTAAAAAATATCGCTATATCATTTACATTAATGAACTAAGCATGAAATCGTTAACACAAAAAAATCGTTCTCAATAAAACCAGACATAAAAAAACTAACTACCCAAAAAATCCATCAATTCAAAATATACAAACGTCTCTTCAAAAGACTAATTCAATTTAGTAATAATAAAACAAAACAAAATATTACAACTAATAATAAAATGCTTGATTTCACCTAAATTGCAAACTTTATGTAAGCGTGTACTCAACATCCATCACACCAACTTGCAGTCACTTTTCAACAAGAAAGAGAAGAGAGAGCTTGCAGAAAAGTACGGGTACGCTCTGCTGCCGATTTCGTGCAGAATTGCAGAATTCTGCAGTACGGGAATAGACCTAATATCTCGGTCAATATTGAAATTGTTGTCCCGATTCGCCCCAGTGGACGGTAGGGCTTTAGAACCCAAATTAATACATACAAGCATAAATTGTAGTGTGGTTGAAGGATTTTTACTTGTCAACACAACCCAACTGTTGATCTGAGCGACCCGATCTAGCTAAGGTCGTCGCCGTCAACCTTGCCAATTTGTTACCCACATCCACTTGTCAGCCTAGGGAACTCCATTCAGTTGCCCAGAACCGCTCTCTTGATGGCCAAGTGGCAACCTTGATGTCACCCCGGTACGCAATCAATCTCCTTCAGCAGGTACACGAACTTAACTCGTCAGCCACCATGATTTCTATTCGCACATTTAAATCCCTCGCGGTTGTCGTCGTCGCAAACGACCCAAAAACTGGTTTTACGGACCCCTGAGGGCATCTCCCGATGATAAAGAGTACGCGAGAGAGGCAGAAAAAAATCGAAAGCCTCGCCGGTGGACATTCCCCCCTCGAAAAAAAAATATATATTACTATGACCTGAATTCTTCTCTTTTATTTCCAAAATAAAAACCTTTTCGAATAGCAGGTCCATGTTTGGGCCGAGATTTTCGACACCGCGGTCGCGGGTCCCAAAGTTTCGCCAAGTGGACCTCATCTGGCCAAAGAGTCCAACAGAGGACAGACCATCTCGTTGAAAACTTGAAAAACCACTTGTTTCTTGCCGACGACTTGGTGGATGTGGTTTCACCTTCGCCATCGATCGGATGCTGCGTTGCACGGTGGTTCAGAAGATTTGAATTTGATAAAATTGTGGTTCAAATTACAATTCTAGAGTTTTTTTTGAAAAGGTCCTATAAGCTATTGTCTTTCATATGTTTATAGGACCTAATCAAAAAAATGTCGAGAATTGAATTCGTGAATCCCATAAGGTTTTACAGCGTGACGTGAAAAACACACAGACACACGTGAAAAAATGTAAACAGTGCAGCCAAGCTGTCAAATTTCTAACCTAAAAATCGAGTCGGCGTAAAACCTAATGAATACTGTTTTTGATCAAGTCAAACTAAATAAAAGCATTTGGCAACACTGCACCGTGGTAGTCTGTGGGTCTCTCCGGAACCAAATCCACCGTCCGACCGGAATTCGAGGGTAGTTCAGCTGGCCGCCTAACCAGAGCTCTTGTGGTCTCCGTCGGCGGCTGCGGGACGAAATTGAATTCCAATCGAAATCAATTAATATTTTATGTGTAGACCCTCGCAGTGGAAAGCTGGACCTTAGCCGGGGCTGCGCCTAGACCGTAAGACCTGCTTGGACAACCACAAGTTGTGCCGACGACGAGATCGAGAGTCAAGTGTTGGGTTCATTCATGCGTTGCCCTGGCTGGTCGGGCAACCTAAAAATGCAAATGGGCAAAATTCCTGACGTTCCTCGAACCGCGCCACCCCAAGTCCGGCCAAGTCAAGGCGCGCTCGTTGAAGTTTGTGGTTGAGCTTCGGAGTTCGGGAGGGGGGAGCGCTAACGGAGTGGATCCAATTTCATACCATTCTTCGTAGCGCTGAGCGAGTTGGGCAATTGTTTATCACAAAAATACGCGACTCGGTGACCGCGCTGTCGCGCACGAAGGAATGTTTTTATTGTTGTAAACAAACGCATTATCGTCATAGCTTAGGGGTTTGGAGACGTGAAGGCAATTTCTAATGAAAAAGTTGCTTGGCTTTGGAACTTTATGGTGGAAATGGTTGATTTGGGCTACTTTCTATTAGGTTGAATGGAGGATATTATAAGCATTATACATTAGTGTGTAACAAAAATGACTTTTTGGTGGGCATTCAAGGGTTTGTTCCGGTGGGCATACTAAGCCCAAATCCAAAATATGAGCTTGGTTGGACGTAACAGGAGCTGGCGCTCCGCCCTTTAATTTTAAATGGGATTGAAGCCGTAAAAAAAGATTTTTTCAAAAATGACCCTTTTTGAGGCATTTTGGCCACTGAAGCGTTTATTTTCAACATCATTGGCGTGTAGGCCAGATCCTTGCGCATCTTTTGGTATATATAACATTGAAATTTGGAGCACCCTGGGGGTCGGTACAGACCTTCAAAGTTTGGCATTTTTTTCAAAAAATCGGTCCCGGCAAAAAAGATATGCGTCGCGCCTCGCGACGCCCTATACGCCATTTGATTTTGCCGGGGCCGATTTAGCATAGCATAGCATAGCATTGGTGTCTACCCGTAGCTGCTACTTCGTTATTGACCAGGACCCCCAAAAATTGCTCCGTGGACCACAGATGAAAAGTAGAAACCAATCATCACCCCAACGTACTTTTCAAAGGTCCCTATCATGCTGATCAATACCGACGCCGGCCACGACCAGTGGTAAGACACGGGGAAGTGGATGGGAATGTTAGCACATCCGTGGAACTTGAGGTTCAAAAACGAGGATATGCACGGTGCTGCCTCTAGCGGTGGAGAGCTCCAACTTTTCGACAAGTTTTTATGGCAGTTTTGCATCGATGGGTCGTCCATAGTGTATGTGATTAGAATATTTAAAATTTCATAAAATTATAAAAAGTGGAACATTATTTGATAACAGCATTTATTTCCATCGAGAACATAATGTTGACTTAGCAGTACTTCGGCGTGAAATTAAACTTAAACAGCATTTTCAACAGAACTTTATTTACAAAACTTGCCTCATTTGTAAACAATGTTTCCCGCCAGCCAAATAATTTCATAGCCGATTAAGATGATTAATTTCAATGTGCACAATACCTTGGAAAATTTGTCACACACATACACATACACATCCCTTGATGTTGTCGTTGTTCTGTTCATTCTAATAATTATTGTCAGTAGATGTAGCTATAGTGATTATTTTAATTTAATCTAGCCCCATTTGTTGATCACAATTTTATTCTAATTCTATTTTCTTTTTCATCTGCGCCCAATCTCTTAAGAACGCTTATAGTAGCGCAAAATATCATTCGTTCGATTGTTTTTCATAATATTATTCGAGATGTTTTTCATAATATTATGGTACATGCATATGGCACATTCTCTAGTGACAAAAACGACACGTTTTGGCTCATGACCTATCGGCCTATTGTTTTAATTATTTATTCGTTGTTTTATTGGTTCAATCTTCAATCGCAGCTGGAATAACAATTATAAATGTTTAAAATAACAAAAACATGCCTAATTAATTTGTATCCGTTGCAACGCCACAGAGTGACCGATATGGCAAATGAAAAGTTCGACTTAAAATAAGTCTTCCATAGTCACTTCTTATAGAAAATTCAATTGTCAATCCGAATCTGTAATAATATTTATATTTGGAACAGGTTTTAATATCATACGAGACATATTTCGCAAAAAAGTTGAAAATTTCATGACGTTGCAACGCCGGAATGTGTCATATGTATTTGTATCACTCAGAACCAAATTTCAAATTTCTAGCAAGTTTCTTACATTCCATATTGTATCCTTCTTCGATCATTTTTTTTTAAATAATGATTAGAAGCAAAGAAAAATCGTAGTTGATAATTTAATTAAATCGTAAACTGACACCGGCTACATGAAATATGTATTGACCCTTCGTCCAATCAAAACTGGTATACTGAAGGTTGCCTCAAGTAAACAACATCGCAGCACTCCATGATTTGAATTTTCTTTTTGCCTCTCGCGCGACTCTCGTGTGGCCGTTTGTTTTTGCGATTCTTTACCTTTCCTGCTCCAAAATGCCGGAAAAAACTGTGCATTTAAAACTGCATTTTCAGATATCATGGCTCATCATTTTATTCGATTGCAAACAGGTATTTAGGTAGTACATGGCATGAATTCTTTGACATCGAACAAAAATATGGGAAGAGGAGGAGGAGATTCGCAGCTCTTAAATCTGTTCCTCTCAATTTTCAAATCAACGACATCATTAACCCATCGTCCATCAGAGAATCACGAGGGAGAGCATAAAAGCATAAGCATAACCATAAGAGCATAAAAATTGAATCATTAACAAAGAAATCGCGTCACCAAAGCAACATAAACATCATTTAATGAACGAATGCTTGAAGCTTCTGTCAACGTACAAGTGGTATACATATTTTGTTCTGTCAATTTGCAAGAGGTATAATAGATTCAAATTTTACAGTTGTTGATGCTGAGTAGGCTGTGACAAGCGTGGACAAATTTCCACTATACCAGTGACAGAGCTCAACAATCGTCCCACTTTTTGAGCTATCAGGTTGTATGGAGTTCCACCTATGTGATGTTAGTCCGATACTTGAGTGATGGGACCGCCAAATCGACTGCGTCTCCGACAAAGTATCACATGAGTTTTGAGGGGTTAGTAAGATGGGTATGAGGTCAGGATTCACTGTGGTAGGTGATGCGACCATAAGCAATTTGTTTATCTGTTGAAATTTTAAAAATCTTAGGCAGCCGGCTGCGGAAAGAACACAATCATTGATTTAGAAATAGTTTTAATTCGAACGCGGCGCCAAATTATCATTCAATCCCCCGTCGGCGTGCCTTCCGAGCAACGACGCTGTGAGAAGGGCTCCTCCTTTTACTATTTAAGAAATATATTAAATTGTATTTTCTGTGGTTTCCAAATGATTCATATCAAAACTTTATAGTGAGGTTTGCAATGATTTCATCGTGTTGCAGGATTTTATGACGAAATGATCCGAAAATAGTAATCTACGAGACCGACAGAATTGCGAAAAATAGTAACTGAATGTTTTCGTTTCTAGCAGTTATTAATAAAGTGACACTATCACGAATGATGCATTTTTAAGCCGAAGTCGTTATAGGTAGTTATATCTTTTACGTTATATTTATAATTATCGGAAAAATAAGATCAGAGTAAGAGGAGAACGAATCCGTAAAAACGACGCATGAACTCGAGTTAGACATTCTCGTTTAACGACCGGTACATTATTTTTACGCGACTTGAAAGAAGGAAAGAAGAAAAATAAAAAGGGAAAGAGGGGAAAAATATGTAAAATATAAGATACATACATACAAAACGGCTAACATCCCTCTTCCTGCCACAAACACAAACACAACATAAAACAGAACGCTCTCACCCGGGTCACGGCCTAGCATGTAGTTGTCTCTCGATCGCTGCCGCTCCACCCCACCGAGCGACGGGGTGGCACAGAATCGCCGTCCAGCACCTCCCACCCTCTCGCTGATCTGCCGCATCCTTCTCGTGCTGCTAGCAACGCAGTTGCAGTTGCTAACTGCAGTCCACTTCGGCCACCCCAATCACTGCACACCAATACGACCAGAACGGCGCGCGCCGTAAGAGGCACTCACTATCCCTCTCTTCTCAACCCTTACCTCAATTTGAAATATCATTGACAAACTTCTCCAGCATCAATCCTTTCCTGCTCAGATGGTAGCGGGGAAAGCAAGCAGTGGATCTGCTCTCTACTCTTCAGAAGCCCGCTTTTTCAGCATAATCTCGGTTGCCCCACGATCATCAGCACAAAAAAACGAACGAATATTATGTTACACACTACTAATACACTCACACCCAATCTGTCAAACCCAAACGGTCATCGTCTGACTACCATTTGATTTTGCCGGGGCCGATTTTTCGAAAAATTGCCAAACTTTGAAAGCCTGTACCGATCTGGCCTACACGCTAATGATGTTGAAAATTAACGCTTCAGTGGCCAAAATTCCTCAAAAAGTGACATTTTTGAAAAAATCTTTTTTACGGGTTAAATCCCATTTAAAATTGAAGGGCGGAGCACCAGCTCCTGTTACGTCCAATCAAGCTCATATTTTGGATTTGGGCTTAGCATGCCCACCGGAACAAACCCTTGAATGCCCACCAAAAAGTCATTTTTGTTACATCCTATTATACAGCCCATAATTGAAAATTCGGCTATTATGCCAAATCAAGTAATCCGAGAAAAACGGGTTTTAGTGTTTGTCACAAAATCTCCGTCAAGGTAATTTCCCATAAGAGTGGCATATTAGCCGTTTGGTTTTTCGCATCGGCAGCCAAGTCCAAACACTATTTCAGTGAAATTCAAGTTCCAGAAGATGCGTTGGAACATCCTCTACCACCTGGTGCTAATATCTCGTTTTTGCCAAAAGTGGATATTAGCCGTTTTTTCAATGGTGGGCAGTATACATGGCCAATAAACGCAACAAAATTTTGAAGTTACGTTCTGAAAATATTTAAATATCCATTCAGGTTCCACGTGACATGTGGAAGTGTTGCCAGCAAATTTGTAAAATCGATTATTTACAATGCATGACCAAAATTCTATCCAGATTTTTAAGCGAAGATGGCGCACACCCGAAATGTCAAAATCGGAATACGCTTTTATGTAATCTAATCTAAGCTAATAATACGCTTTTAAAACAAAAATATTTTTTCAGAAAAAAAAAACTTCAAAACGCGTTTTTCGGTTCAGCTGCTTAAAAACCCTACAGAAAAAATCCGGTAAAATTTGCCCGGAAATTGGTCAAATTTTCAGATTTTCAAAATCTTCATATAAAAACCGGGATTCGTGCTATCTATTTTGACAGCTGGGAAATATCGCCTCACCTTAATTTACATACCTTGGACTGTCATGCCATGGCACATTTTTTTTGTAATGTTGGTATCACTGCGTTATTTTGACATTTCGGGTGTGCACCATACGTAACGATGGCAAAATTGTTTTTTACGGAACTCATTGTTTTGTTTAAAGTAAAACCAAAATAGATTGAAAATTGTGTGTTTATCAAAAAATGATGCAGTTTCGAATAATTTGATGTCTTTGAAAGGTTTGGAAAGGAAAATTTATTTACAAGATTCTTATCATAAATATTCTTAGCAACTTATTCTACAATATTCTAAGAAACTTTGTCAAAGATATTTAAATTTATTAAAACCTTCAAGAAACTTTTTTTTGACTAAGCAATGTAAGGTTTTTTGCCTTCCTCACTGAGGTAAGGCTATAATCCTGCTCGAAAAATGAACTTTTGAAATACAGCTCGTAGACCTATATTCATGTATACATATCGACTCAGAATCGAAAACTGAACAAATGTCTGTGTGTGTGTATGTGTGTGTGTGTGTATGTGTGTGTGTGTGTATGTATGTATGTGTTCAAAATTCTTGCCAAGTTTTCTCAGCACTGGCTGGACCGATTTTGATCAAACCGGTTGCATTCGACTTGGTTTAGGGTCCCATACATCGCTATTGAATTGTTTGAAGTTTCGATAAGTAGTTCAAAAGTTATATATAAAAATGTGTTTTCACATTTATCCGGATCTCACTTATATGCATGAAAACTATGTCCGGATCCATCATCCAACCCATCGTTGGTTAGATAATCAAAAGACCTTTCCAACGAGTCCAACACATTGAAGATCTGGCAACCCTGTCTCGAGTAACGACCACTTAAGTGATATTTATGTACTTTTTGGAAGCCGGATCTCACTTAAATGTATGTAAACTATGTCCGGATCCATCATCCGACCCATCGTTGGTTAGGTTATCAAAAAACCTTTCCAACGAGTCCAAAACATTGAAGATCTGGCAACCATGTCTCGAGATATGGCCACTTAAGTGATATTTATGCACTTTTTTGAAGCCGGATCCCACTTAAATGTATCTAAACGATGTCCGGATCCACCATCCGACCCATCGTTGGTTAGGTAATCGAAAAACCTTTCCATCGAATCCAAAACACTGAAGATCTGGCAACCCTGTCTCGAGATATGGCCACTTAAGTAATATTTATGTTCTTTTTGGAAGCCGGATCTCACTTAAATGTATGTAAACTATGTCCGGATCAACCATCCGACACATCGTTGGTTAGGTTATCGAAAAACCTTTCCATCGAGTCCAAAACATTGAAGATCTGGCAACCATGTCTCGAGATATGTCCACTTAAGTGATATTGATGTACTTTTTTGAAGCCGGATCCCACTTAAATGTATCTAAACGATGTCCGGATCCACCATCCGATCCATCGTTGGTTAGGTAATCGAAAAACCTTTCCAATGAATCCAAAACACTGAAGATCTGGCAACCCTGTCTCGAGATATGGCCACTTAAGTAATATTTATGTTCTTTTTGGAAGCCGGATCTCACTTAAATGTATGTAAACTATGTCCGGATCCACCATCTTACCCATCGTTGGTTAGGTGATCAAAAACTCTTTCCAACGAGTCCAAAACATTGAAGATCTGGCAACCCTGTCTCGAGATATGTCCACTTAAGTGATATTGATGCACTTTTTTGAAGCCGGATCTCACTCAAATGTATGTAAACTATGTCCGGGTCCACCATCCAATCCATCGTTGGTTAGGTTATCAAAAAACCTTTCCAACGAATCCAAAACACTGAAGATCTGGCAACCCTGTCTCGAGATATGGCCACTTAAGTGATATTGATGCACTTTTTGGAAGCCGGATCTCACTTAAATGTATGTAAACTATGTCCGGATCCATCATCCGACCAATCGTTGGTTAGGTAATCGAAAAACCTTTCCAACGAGTCCAAAACATTGATGATCTGGCAACCTTGTCTCCAGTTATGATTACTTAAGTTATATGTGTGTACGTTTTTTTTCTGGATTCAAGAATATAGCTAAAATATGTGTCCAAACCACTCATATTACCCATTGTTGGTAAAAAGTGAGGAAGGCATCAACCACATAGGTGGATTAAGTTAGTTTTTAAATTTAATTTACATTGAATTGAAATTTAAGTTAACGATTTCAATTCGTAATGTAAATGGTTGATATTACACGGATAGAAATCTTGTAAGTTAATCCGGTAACTCTATGTTTTTGAATTCGTAAACATTGAAATGTTTCCAAAATCATCAACATTTTTCTCGATTTCGATGTAAATGTTTTCAAAATCAACAACATTGTTGTTCGAAATCTGAATAAAATGTTGACGATTTTGGAAACATTTCAATGTTTACGAATTCAAAAACATAGAGTTACCGGATTAGCTTACAGGATTTCTATCCGTGTATGTTTGATCCCAAAAGGAAAAATGAGCTGCGGTGAATATTAAATTGCCAAGGTTGGTTAATTACGAATCATTCAAATTGATCGACTTTTAAAAACAAATCAACAGTTTCAATGATATCGTGGATTAAAGGTTCAGGAAAATACTTAGAAAAACTTATTTTTTCCTAAATTTCAATCTTTGTTAGGCAAATAAAAAAGGACCAAACATGTCCAACAAAAAAATGTACAGAGTCTACTTTTCCTGTCATTCTCTAACGAAGAACCGAGCTACATTTCATCGCCAAAAATAACTGTTCTGAAAAGAACTTTTCAGCATCCATTTCAGTGCTGGAGAGTTCAACTTGTTCGATACTGTTTTGGAGTTTGACACCAATCGTGACGGCAAATAACATTCTAGCAAGGAAATCAAACACATTGTATTTTTCTAACTCGGTTAAGGGGTTACATACATGTAGCTTAGGGTGGTCCAAATCCGGACTTTTTTGGGGCTACCCCCTGAAATCAAAGATTGACCCATCACTAGGCTAAATTCCAAATTTGAGCTCATTCTGACCACGGGAACCCCTCCCTCCAATCGCTTAAAGTTTGTATGGGAAAAATCGTCAAAATGTATGGAGAAAAGCAACTGTTTTACTTTTTTACCTGTGGAAGGCGCCATAATTATCCGATTCTTACCATTTCTCAAATGTAGAACCTTCATTAAATTTAGAACAAGTTTTCCGAAGACACCATATTTTTAAGATTTTTTCCCGCGAAGTTATTAGCGCCCAAAGCTGACCATTTTTGCGCGGCCAGCTGTAAGGGGCTACCTAACAACGATGTTTATTTCCAATTCGTACACGCACGTGCTCTCTCTCAGGTTCAAGCTCTCTCACGAGCTTGCTCGCCTGCCTGCCTGCCTGCCTGTTTACCAACAAGCGCGCGCTGTTTCTCTGCTTGGACTTTTGTCGTCGTCGTCGTTTTCGTTTGCTATCCGCTGCGCTGCGTTTCTGGCATGTTTATTATAATTTTCAACTAAAATAGCAGGATTGTTTTTAAGATATATTTAGATATTTAGCATATAAATTCTTAAATTATGACAAAAAAAAACTGCGCTGAAAAAAAAAAGTATAAAGAAAAGACACTTTAGGCTCGATTAAAAAATTACAGCAATTGTCATGAGAACAGGGTTTGTTTGTTTTTCCAAGCATTACACGCAGTTTTTCGTATATGCTAAAGAAACATAATAATGATTCAATTATTTAAAAAAAATCTTCAGGTAATATAAATGTTGTTCCTTTAGGTAGTTTGCGTTAACAAAAATATACTTAGTACAAATCAAGGCAATTTTACAATTATTGCTGCAATAATTGTAAAATTGCTCATACTCTCTAAAATTATTTTTTTATTCTTTCTGGAATTTTTTTTTTATTCTTTCTGGAAATTTCTTTCTGTGTTCCTAGACCACCTGCAACAAATATTGCAACTGTTTATCATTTTTTGTCAGTTTACCTCAGGAAACATCTCTTTCTGCACAATCGTTAACTACCTTCAGATCTTGCAGTTGCGGCCTTCCTTTAAGATACTCATTTGGATTCAGTTTAAAAAAAATCTAAAGAAAATTCCTTCCTTTTTTATCTTAAAAAACTGCATGGTATTTCTTGTAACAAAAGCAGATAAATTAAAATCCAAAACGTTTGCAATTAGGTTTGGATCAGAATAGATGACGATTCATGGATGAACTAATTCATTAAATTTGTATTCTCTCTCACACGCTCTTATAATATGATATCTTTTGTTGATCACATACTACATTAAATTTTATCTTTGGATCTTTTATAACCTCCTGTTGTTTCTTCCTTGACTTGATTTAAAGTGTTATGCTAACAAGTTGACGTGCCCAATAAAACAACAAATTACAAATTACAATTAAATTTTATATCTCAAAACAAACCTGGTATTTTAGTTCAACATTATAATAAACATGCCAGAAACGCAGCGCAGCGGATAGCAAACGAAAACGACGACTACGACAAAAGTCCAAGCAGAGAAACAGCGCGCGCTTGTTGGCAAACAGGCAGGCAGGCAGGCAGGCGAGCAAGCTCGTGAGAGAGTTTGAACCTGAGAGAGAGCACGTGCGTGTACGAATTGGAAATAAACATCGTTGTTAGGTAGCCCCTTACAGCTGGCCGCGCAAAAATGGTCAGCTTTGGGCGCTAATAACTTCGCGGGAAAAAATCCTAAAAATATGGTGTCTTCGGAAAACTTGTTCTAAATTTAATGAAGGTTCTACATTTGAGAAATGGTAAGAATCGGATAATTATGGCACCTTCCACAGGTAAAAAAGTAAAACAGTTGCTTTTCTCCATACATTTTGACGATTTTTCCCATACAAACTTTAAGCGATTGGAGGGAGGGGTTCCCGTGGTCAGAATGAGCTCAAATTTGGAATTTAGCCTAGTGATGGGTCAATCTTTGATTTCAGGGGGTAGCCCCAAAAAAGTCCGGATTTGGACCACCCTAATGTAGCTAGTTACAAAATTTCATATTACAGAAAACTAAAAAAACACTAAAAAGATGATTTTTAATCACTCCTGAAAGTTTCTGGATTAACGAGTCTTCACTAAATTTTTGAGCCAATTTGGTCAAAGCAATGTTGAGATATCGTGGCACCCGTTTTTTGAAACTGCTAAATTAAAAATGGCTATATCTCAGCAATAATACAACCAAATGTCTTCAAATTTGTTTTTTTAATGAATGAAAATGTATGTTTTAACCTGAACACCAATTTTAAAAAAAAGTTTAATCAACCTCTGACACTTTGCCGGTTTACATATATGTAACCCCTTAAAGCTTGAAATTTGAGAAAAGATGCACTATTTTGGTTGCTCTCTGCGTCTGTTTTATCCGAAACCAATCAAAAACATTCGAATATTGTGCAGTAACAAGGCTAAAACAGCTGTCTCAATTCGCCCCATGTGTCCCGATTCACCCCAGATGACGGTACTGAAATTTTACCAAAATGGGGACACTGAACTCGAATTTGATGTCAAAAGTAAGGACATAAAAAATAAGAATATTTTTTATTAATGAGATGATTATCCGAAGTGCCACAAAAACCTTCAGATAATCTAAACTTTGCATTATCGAGGCAACAGATAATCGAGTCTGGACTGTGTATAAAATTTAGGACATATTTGGGCATAAGAAATGGATGGATGAAGTATCCTAAAAACCAAACAACGCAATTTAAAATCGATCTGCGAAATGTAGAGACTCTACGATACAACAAATAAAACTAAACTAAAGCAAACAATTAGAAAATCAATATGCTTTTCATATGTCACGTTTGAAAAAAAGCTAAAAAAAATGTAAGAAACAAATCAGAATAGTTGTCAGTTCCCTTTGAATTCATTCTCAGTACGTGAGAAACGATGAGAAATATTTCGCAAACCCGTTTTGCTTCGTGCGTGTCATTTGTAAACAAAACAAAGAGCACGTTCATAACATATTGTTATTAAATGTCATTTCTTAGACCTTTTCCAATATGACTACTTCACAGTTATCTTAGGTCATAAAATTCATTCAACTAGACTCTTCTCGCTCCAAACCGTCCATCATCCAACCGTAAGAGTGTTTGCCCCCAAAAAAATCATCGAAAAATAACTAACAAATACACGCAGCACCGGCCCACCTACCGCACCTCGATAAGGCCACTTTTAATGACCCAATGTCCAAATTTTGACCACTCAACCGGCGGCGGCGCTTCGCGACTCAGCTTCGCGGGGGTGACATAACCCCATAATAGAAAAAAAAACTCCGCGCACCAATTCATAACACGCAAATGGCTAGGAAACGGCGTTCATATCGGGCAGAGATTGAACACTTTTCCCCGCTGCCGCGTGGTGTATGTTATATTAGCGATGTTTACACGCCGCTTCGCGGCAAGAAACGCACGGGGAACGCAAACGGAAACGCGCTTGTTAACGCGCGTTTTTTGTGTTTATGGCGCGATGAGCTCGGAACAGTTCCGCCTACTACGACCGATTTGCATACTACGTTGGTGAAAACGGTTTCGAAAGGGGGCGATTAGTGTGGTTATCTTGGTTTACTTTGTCAAATTTGACATTTGATGGCCTCTGCAGCAACGTTATTGGCTTGAACTCAAAATTTGACTGCTTGTTGGCAGCGTGTAACGTACAAATTCGTCGTGGCAAAAAATGGCACTAAATGTACACTAAATACTGTCAGCATGACAGACGAACAAAGGTGCAACGCACCTCACGCCTACTACTCGGTCTTCTTAACATTTTGTCACGCGATCTGGCGCAAAGAAATGCTCCAAATCACTTGAGGCGTTTGTCATTGTTGTGCCGGCGAACAATGCGCCAAACACCTTCCTCTTTGTCAGACATTGTCGGACGCGATTGTTTACAAACTCGCGTGACGCGCTCGTTGACAATCGGTCCAGCAAACGTCAAATCAATCAACGCGTGCGCGCTCCGAACAACGCGATCGATTGTTCTCGTACGTCGGAGTTGTCGAACTTCAATTAACATTCCGTCGAGGGCTTTGCTTTGCGTTGCTTTTGTCTTCGGGGTGCGTTTGTCACACAAGTCTTTAGAACGATACGTCAATGCTCGTCGCTATCGCGGTCGACAACGTTGCGTTTTTTCGTTGCGATGAAGATCCCAGTCTCCAGTGGAATGTTAATTGTTTTCGGCAATAAGATTTTGGTTTGATTTTTCGTGACGATGTTTTTTTTTTTAATTTTATTTTGTTTTGTTCCGTTCTCAAATTTTCGATTTACCGAACTGTTCAGCAGTTGAAAATTCGGTAAAATTTACCAATTTCGGTAACAAAATCTAAGTATGTACTGGCAAATTAACCCAAATTTGTTTTATCAATGACACCCCAGTTTACGAAACCACTTTGTTTAAAAAGGTTTTAATTTAAGGTAGAATAAAATTTGTAAATTGTAAATTTCATTTGAATGAAGATAGATGTTTTATTGTCTTTCAAGCATTCAAACACTTTTGAATTGCAAGAAGATTTTAGCACTTTTGTAGGGAATCACTTTTAGAAAAAATATTGAACACGAATTCCATTAAGCATTTCGAACAGACTTTTTCGCGTTTTCCAAACATGAAATGCAAAGCATCTCTCCCTCCCAACAACTCGTTTTCACACCAATTTCCCAATTTGGGATGTCAATCCACGTTTTCCCACAATTATGGCTTCGCGCACCAAATCACGACTTTCTGAGCGCGCCCAATTTGAGAACAATTTTCTCGTACAGTTCTTGAAAATCGTCTCGGTTGTCCCCCGAGGGCCTTCAATCACACCCAGAAAAAAAAGATTCAAGTTTGGTTCAAGTCAAGGGCGCGAACCCCGAACCACTCGACGCACGCATTTCCATGCAGTGAGAAACGACGCAGCAGCGGAGATAAAGTCTCAAGCTCTTTACTTTTTCCGTGTGTGATTGAATCGGCCGAGGAAAACGACGGTTTTCCCATGTCCACTGTTCTTGGACGGGGTCTCTGTCACGCGTACGGAAGACCAACCAAACCAACAATGGATGCTTGGGACCCAAACTCTTCAGCTCTTGGAGCTTCTGAGTTGAGATTTTCGTGGCCCTCGGTGACCCCCACATGGATGGAGGGGCAAATTAATTGGTGATAAAATTTTACAGCGATTTCAAGAATAATGATTTTGATTGTTTGTTTTTTTACTCTTTTCAAAGACGTGACAGCTTCTTCTGGTGTGAAGCTAGAAACAAGTTGGAATGACTTGAGTTTTTCACAAGACCTCAAGAAATCTGACTTGAGAAAAATCATTACTGAACTCAAGTGATTTTGATAATATCGGAGCAGAGAATACAGTTTTTTATCCTCACTTTAATTTTAGTTGAAAATACTAATACTCTACTAGGTATATTAAATCGAAAAAAAGCTATTGGTTCGGTCTTGCGAAAAAAAAATTTACCGGTTTTGTTGAGGAAGTATTAGACTACGGCAAACAAACAAAAAAACAAACTCGCACATTTTGACAGTTTGTCTGCGTTGTTTTTTCGCCAACATATGTTTGCAGAAACGTCAGCTTGCATACATTTTGTCTTGTTTGTAAGTTTGCTGCAAACAAGTTCGCGAGTTACCCGCAAACTGTCAAACGCAAAAAAGTGCGAGTTCGTTTGTTCGTTTGTCATAGTCTAGTACCACATTTATAAGTCAAATGTGAACATTGCATACTACAGTAAGAAGTCGACTATCCGAAGTTTTTTTTTTATAGAACCATGAAATGAATAACAAAATATTGTTATTACTGTTAAGGTCAAATATCAGTTCAGCTACCTAAATCCGTTGAAATCGTCCTGTTGGTTGCCTGATAATCACAAAAAAAAACAATAAACAAAAATTTGCTTTTTGACAGTTTTTGTTGAAAAATGTCAATTAGATTTTGTTTTTGACCGAAAAAGCAGAGGCAAAAATAATTATTTATGTCAAAAATTTCAATTTTCATTGAGAACACTTTATTGTAATTTAATTGTATTACTTAATTGTAAACTATTTAGAACACATTGCATAAAGTTTACTCATGCATTTAGAACCAAAAAAAGACCTTTTAATTTTTCTTACAAATTTTAATTTTAGGACCACAGACCGGAATTTTATTCTTCATGAATTCGTTGAAATTTTGCAAATTTGTTATAGTAGCATAATGAAACACCGATGTACTGCCCATGTTCGCATAAATGTCCCATATGCATTTTGTCGATTTCGAGTTAGATGTAGGAATAGCTTCTTTTGTTGTGTTTCTTTAACCGCAAGTTTGCTTGTCCCATCTGAAATATGTTCAAATATGAGTCCCATCGTGAAAATATTCACAAATCTGTCTCACTTGGGAATATTATGTTCTGAACTTACCAATTTGACTAGGTAATGTCCTAAATTTACGAAGGATTACCATTCATTATAATTGTTCGCAAGTCTCCCAACAATTGAATTTGAACATTTTAAAATTTTGATTTTCCACCGTTTTCAACCAATTAATTTGTTTACATGTTTACTGGTATGCGAACATTTTGATGCACTATGAAGGAAATGTTCGCATATCGAGTCCCATACTAAGTACTTTCAAAGAAAAAGCAATAAATCAAGCAAAATTTCAATAACAAGTATACAAAAGCATAAGCAAGACCAGTGTGAAGTCCCTGTTCAACTATTTTCCAATGAAATGATTGTATAACTGAAATTCACGAGAAACATTTTTTCAAACTTCCAAGCCCGTTTTCTCAATTTGCTGAAAATGCAAATGGGACACTTATGCGAACATGGGCAGTGTACACCACGCAAAAAAAAATGTTTTGTGTCAATACTTAGATATTTTGCAAACTATTTGAAAAAACCCTATTTCATTCAAATGTTGAAACCATGACTCGTTATTTAAATTTTTATACTTTTTTATTTTTATATTGAGCTGTTGTTTGAACATTTGTGCTCAAACTCAATCGACTTCAATGAATCAGACTGCGGCAGACTTTACGCAGTTAGCCTCCAGGATGCATTCGAAAGGATGGCTGCGCTATGGTTCGATTAGATCTGATTTGATGAGATACAGTCCAGACTTGATCACCCGAATGACGATTTTTTTTTTCTTGTTTTAAACATCAAATTCGAGTTCTGTGACCCCATTTTAGTCATATTTGAACAGTTGAATGCCTATCAAATAATAAAATTCATTTTTTCAATATTTCATCACCACCATATTGGCCACCATCTTGGATTTAAAATTTTTAAATCATTTTAGCGTAGTTTAGGGGTCATGCTTAAGTTAGACAATTAAAGAAATAGACAGCTAACAAAAAATTAAGCTTGAAATTTAAATTAAGTTTTTGTTGAACCTCTCATCCTAAACATATTTTTCAATGGCTTAAAATACTAAGCTTTATTAAAGTTATACATGAATAGGGTGGTCCAAATCCGGGCTTTCTCGGGGCTACCTAGAGAGCCTGGAGCTTATTAAAAAAACGGACATCTCAAACCAAAAGTACCAATCGAAGCACGAGAACTGTCAAACGGAGGTACCAATCGAGCAAAATCCTTTGTCTTATGCTCGATTGGTACCTCCGTTTGACAGTTCTCGTGCTTCGATTGGTACTTTTGGTTTGAGATGTCCGTTCTCTAATAAGCTCCAGGCTCTCTAGGGCTATCGTGAAATAGATTGACCCATCACTAGGCTAAATTCCAAATTTGAGCTCATTCTGACCACGGGAACCCCTCCCTCTAATCGCTTGAAGTTTGTATCGAGAAATTAAAAAGAAAGATGTGAGCCGGTAACATGGAGTGAAACTTTCACAGCTGTCATGGAACACTTCACAGCAGCTTGACAGAAAGTTTAACTCCATGTTGCACTTTTAATTTCTCGATGGGAAAAATCGTCAAAATGTATGGAGAAAATCAACTGTTTCAGGTTTTTACCTGTGGAGGGCACAATAGTCGTCCAATCTTTATCAATTTTCAGATGTAGAACCTTCATTAAATTTTGAGCCGGCCGCGCAAAAACGGTCCTTTTCAGAAGTAAATAACTTTTCAGCAAAAAATCCTAAAAATATGGTGTCTTCGAGAAAGTTGTTCTACATCTGAGAATTGATAGAGATTGGACGACTATTGTGCCCTCCACAGGTAAAAACCTAAAACAGTTGCTTTTCTCCATACATTTTGACGATTTTTCCCATACAAACTTCAAGCGATTAGAGGGAGGGGTTCCCGTTGTCAGAATGAGCTCAAATGTGGAATTTAGCCTAGTGATGGGTCAATCTATGACAGGCCTGCCCAACGTCCGGCCCGTGAAGCCATTTCATCCGGCCCGCGACGGTTTTTCAAAATAGTTCTATGAACGGCCCTAAAGGCTGTTCATGAAAAACTCAATAAATAAATTGAATGTAAAATTTTTAAAAATAATCTTGGGACAAAATATTGAAATATTATAACAAAACATTTATTTGTTCTTTTTTTTTGCTTTTTACATACAATGTTGCTGATTTAACTTTTTGTTTGGATTTTACCTATATACTTTTTAAAAATGATTAAATTTCACATTTAAACATTCTTTATGTTTGAATTTCATTCTTATTATTTTTGTATTGATATTTTCAGAATCAATTATTAAACTTGAAAAATGTGCAAAAAGATTGAAAAAAGACACTCAATTTTTTAAATGTTTTGGCTGTTTTCACTTCTAATTGAATTGTTTCTTTTTTGAGAATTTTTATTAAAATTGTTTTTTCATAAACGAGTAAGCAAAAATGTTTTTTTTTGATAAACTTTTCAATGATTAAGTTTTGCTGGAAAAACGCTTTTAAAAAGCAAATTAATCATATTAAAAATAAAGATAGCTAGAAATATTTTTCAAATATAAAAAAAAATGTTTTAAATTGAGTCAAGAAATCAGATAGCCATTTTTTCAATAGGCTTCAATAATTCCAAGAAATTTGAAGAATGACGAATTAAAAACTATCAGATATATATTTTTCTACACTTTTTTAAATTTCGTGTCTTTAAAATTCATTTTGAAATGTTTTGTAAAATATTTGAATAAAGGTGCAAAACAAAGCTAAAATAGTTTTTTCGTAAAGAAGCTTTGAGTCCAAATTACGTTTCAATAAATTTTATCTTGTCTCGTTGTTTGTTCAAACTTTAAAAATCATGCAACAACGAAATTTTTATGTTTTTGTCGAGTTAATGATAACAGGGTAGTTAATCTCAATCGAAAAAAAACAATTATAATACAATTTCAACCAAAACAAAATAAAAATAAATCAAATAAACACATCTTTCAAAGATATCATTGCTGTTTTTTCTTTCGTTAAATCAAGATTTATTAATCTTATTTTCAACACTAGTTTATTTATTGGTTTATTTGAAACAACCCAATAAAAAAAATAAATCTTTTTAGCTTTTTTTCAATTTTTATCAACGTTAGTTCCGGCCCGCCACTGCTTCAGAAAAATCAGATCTGGCCCGCAGGGCCTAAAGGTTGGGCACCCCTGATCTATGATTTCAGGGGGTAGCCCCGAGAAAGCCCGGATTTGTACCACCCTCATGAATACGCAAGTTTTTTTTATCTTCATATAAAGTTAATAAAGAATGTTTTCAGAATACATAATCACTTGGAGCGTGTAGGAGACACTTACAGAGAACAAACGAACAACATTAACTTAAATGCTTTAAAAAATTGTAGTATATTGATATAAACGGACAACTTATTGAAATAGTTGTTGGACTTTTTTCAGTAAATCTTTGTAATTTTCTGTGTTATTTTTTTGTGAGGGCCTAAAAGTGTATGAAGGTATGAATGACATTAAGCATAAAATTGGTGAGTTGATTAAAGGATTTTTTGTGATTTTTGCTGAAAACTACAAGAGTATTTATTAACTTTCCCTATTGATAATTAGGCGAAACAAAAACATCGACTTACATCGAATAATAAATCTGTAAATAAGCTCCTGCTCCAATCTAGATGCTGCCTAATTCCGATGACTCCAATTAAAGTTGATGTCCAAAGCAATTCGCTCTCGAAACCAACTCCCCAAATCAGCTTTCCAAACTTAGTACAGCTCTAATCTTCTTTCACAAATCACACGTCCACCATCCAAAATAACATTCAACATTCAGCAGTTATCACCGCAATCACACATTGGATATCTCGACGGCGGCATCGACAATTTTTCTCCACCTACACTCTCAATCTCAAATCACATTGGATCATCATTCGCTCATTCACTGATGCTGCTGCTGCTGTTTTCTCCGCCAATTTTCAGCCACCAAAATTACACCCAAATTTTGCTTGAATAACAACACACTGCAGGTCGCCCAGGTCTTCGAGAAAAAAAAAACTTTCAAAATTCAACTTTTTCTCGGTGAGCAATTAAACGCTACTTTTTGTTGTTTTGTGTCTCTTTGGATTCACGTCTTCTCTTTCACCAAGTGCATCTTCATCAACCAACTCAACTCGACGTAGATTCCTCTAGCGGGTGTTACACGCCGAGGTTACCACGTAATGACCACCCCACAGAGACGCTTCTTCTTCGTCTTCTTCTTCACCTCATCTCAGCTCAAGTTTCCGTGCAGCAGCCTCTTCATCAACGCGCAGAGATTTCTTCGCTTGATCACCACCTTGATCGCTCACCAACACAAACTAAAAAGATGATGCTGGAGAATCAAGTTCCAACTGGAAAAAGCTTCCCGGCCGGTCCGCTCGACGACACGATACCTTCAGGTGCAGCAGATCCCTTTACCCTAGGAAACAACTTGAACGATACGGCGCGACGAACTCTCTCTCACACACACGGAACAACCTCGCGCAAAGAAACCGAACTTCAACCACGGACCCCGCAACGACCTGCAACGTGACTCGCAAAGGCACCAGCGAGAAATGATGAGCAACAGAAACGGTGGAGTCAGCGCAGGCAACCAACCAACAACATACGGAGGAAACTGAGATCAAACTTTGACGTGAGAGAGAGCGGAGAGAGAACTTGCGCGTGAGCTTGACGAAGAAACGTTGGCCGGCAGTGCGAAACCCGTTTTCTGGTGTTCGTTTTGGGTTTTATGCTGTTGCCTTCAATGGATCGTGGTAGCAAAAGAAAAATACCTCTACATCGAGCTGATGGGCGACCACCAAGGCGAACGCACAAAAGAAACACGAGCTTTGGCGAAGGTGCTGGAGCGCGAGGGACTGCTGAAGACTCTCTCACCGACAGAAGTGCGTTTCCGTACAGTCTCACTGCAAGCTTTGTTGTGTATTTTCCCTACAGCGTCGTTGTGCCTTACGTGCTGCATTGCCAAGGGGTTAGATCTTGAAATGGGAATTTCTTCATGATTTTTCAAATCAACTGCAATCATATTTTTTTTTTATATCGAAAGAAGGGATTTAACATTATTGATTCGTCTATCCATTATTACTTGGGCAAATAACAGGGACCAAAATGTGCCCTTGGTTGCCCAATTATAGATGGTAAAATACCATTAAATCATACCAAAGTCTTGTATGTGGAAGGGCACAACAATACCAAACCATGTTATTCCAAGGGTAAAATAATACCACAAAATAAAACCATTTCAATACCAAGTTGAGGTCTTCTGGATTTTTGAACATTGCTTGAATACCAAAACTTGGTATTACCATGGTTTTATTTTTAGGTATTCCCGCGCCCTTGGAAAATCAGATTTTGGTATTCCTGTGGTTTTCCACATACATGATTTTGGTATGATTTCATGGTATTTTACCATCTATTACTGGGCAACTAAGAGCACAATCTGGTCCCAGTTATTTGCACAAGTAATACCAAAATTTGGTATTTTCATGCCATTTTTTAGTGCAGCAGTTGCAGTTAGTGAAAAAAACGGAAATGATCCATATGCAACAGCCAAATCTACTCACCTGATGATTCCATGTTGTTCTAAGTGATATTCTTCACCACATCGGATGCATTTGTCATTGATGAACGGCCTGTGCTTGAAGTTCTTGAAGCTTCTGAAAAATAACATGATTACAAAATAAGTGTTATTAAAATGAAACTGGATTGAAATTCACCAAAATTCAATAATCTGTCGATTGACTCTTTTTTTCAAAGTAATTGGTTATCCCGACTTAAAGAAATTTCAATGATTTAAAAAAAAACTTAGTGGGCATATAAAAAAAAAATTAAAATCAGTTTTAACATTGTTGGGTTTCAAGTCATTTTAGCGCAAAATTAATTATTTCGTCCAAATTTGTTGAAATTTTCCTAAAGTTTCAGAGGAATTTGAAAATAAAAAACACTTTAATACCAAAATGTATCCTGAAATTTTCCACACTATATATCAAATATGTTTAAAATCAAGTTTGAAATTTTCGGTTTTCAATGAAAGCATTCGATTTGAGACATCGTTTTAGAGCAAAATTAATTATTTTGTCAAAATTGTACAAAATTTTCCCATAGTTTCAGAGGAATTCGATAAAATACTTTAATACCAAAATATTACCAAAATTTGGTATCCGACCATTGACAAATTCTGCAATTTTACAATATCAGAACAATACCTCAAATTGGTATGATACCAAATTTTGCTCTTGCATAATCCTTAAAACAAATTTCAAAGGGTACATAAGGTTTTATTACACATTTTTAGTTTTTAGTTTTTAGTTTTTAGTTTTTAGTTTTTAGTTTTTAGTTTTTAGTTTTTAGTTTTTAGTTTTTAGTCAAATTTGAGTTGTTGATTGCCTTTTAGCATACCAATTAATTTTTTTCAGTATTTCAACCCCGCCATTTTGGCCGCCATCTTGACTTAATAAACTAAATCACTTTAAAGCATGCTTGGGGTCATATTCAAGCTTAACAATCAAAAACGAAATCAGTTTTGAATCAGAATGGCATTCTGGGGAATGAGTTTTGTAAATGTGAAAATGTTGAAGTCAAACTAAAGTTAAACTTTGGCAAGTGCGGGTACTCGAGATAATATTATTATTGGAATATTTTTCAAATGCACATTAAATATATTTTGAAATCACGCAATAAAATTGCACTCTTTTCATTTTTTTTTTCATCCATTTCAGTTAAATATTGCACAGAAGCAGTTTATTTAAGTTTTAAAACAATGCAGTGCATTACAATATTATCATAATGTATTCAAATTCCAAAACCAATTGTGCGCTTCCCAAACGCGGACGTGAACTTTAAGAACTTTGAATGCATTTAATTTACAGTAAAGAGAAAGTTGTGAAGGGACCACTCCATGCGAAAATGTTTGGCTTTGTTTTTTACCGAAATTGTTATAGCTCTGAATAGAATACAGATAAAGCCTCAATTTTTTAATTAGGTCCTGTAGAAATGTGTCACGAAGCTAATAAGCCCATAACTGATCTGATTAATCAAATAGTTTCTTCAAAAATGTAAAAAACGATATTGTAAGCTCCTTTCTTGAAATCTGTTATGTTAAATGATGTTTGTTTTGTTTTTTTCTTCTTTTTTTTTTGTTGCAGATGGTTCTCGTAATCAATTTTTCTTGTGCTAGGTACAATTTCACGATTCAGTCAAATTTATTACAACGAGAAAGTTAATAAAAAGAAAAAAAGTGACCTCGTGACAAGCTCTCGATCCCATTCTATCCTTTGGGAATACTGCAAGTATTACACGTGAAAAGGGAAAAAGAGGATAGCAAGTCGATTACTGAAACCTTCCCCAAAATAAATGCAACTAGTATCGGAGTTGTGGAATGAAGGGACTATCTAGTTCTAGCAAAAGCATTACATTTTGTTTGAACTGTGTTAAAACCTAGTTTTTCTAGTTATTGCAACAAAATAAGTTGTTTGGCAAGTTTATGAACGTCAAAATGAGTGAAGCCGATGGTGACAACCAAACAAACGCTTCCGAACAGCTTATGAACAAGAGCTCCCGGATTGTGCAGTGCACATTTTGAAATCAAATACAGTGTGCCGGATACAAATCGGTTTTTAAATAACTTCATTGCTTCGTTAAAACTTAAACACAACAGTGCAAGTTGAGTTATCTTATAAAATTTGTATAAAATAGTAAGTATTCCTCACAATTGAAGTCCGTACTAGAAAGCTTAGTTTCAAAAAACGTTTTCCCCTTCAGCGCAAGTTGTTGAAAGAGAGTCCAAAACCCACAACATACAATTATGAATGAGAGAGGAGAATCAAAACCATACAGGCCTGTGGTGAGTGTGAAGGCGTGCTTCTCGGCGCGCTTTCCAGCAAAAGTTTTTAATGTTTTTGATGAGTTTTGTTTTTTTTGGGGAAAAAAAGAGAACGCGCGCATGTGTGTGAGTACTGCTGCTGATGTTTGTGGGTGATAAACAAACGGCAGTGATTGGATGAGCTTGTATGTGGGTGGGTGCGTTGTTGGTTTGAGGGAAGCAAAATCATCGAAAAACACCAGTTGAATCAATGTCAAGAAGTTAAGCCGGTATGACTAGAGGGAGGTTTGAATAAGTCAGGTTTTTAAAACTGCAGAAAGTAGAAAAGCTATAAATTAATTTCACTAATAAGCTTTGAAGAATATTAAAATCAAAAGAGAAATCAATGCTTCAGCGTGTTTAGCAAGGACACCAACCAAATGCTTAGTTTAACATTGCAGTGACACAAACCAAGTCTGTAGCAGAATCTTTCGTGTATTTCAGTTCCAATTTTGTACATAAAAAAAGGTAGAACTATTCTGTAACTATTTTAAAACATGTAGAAGAAAGTCGGAGATCAACTCTCTTCTTTTTTCCAGTCCCATATCTCGAGCGGTGAGCATAGCGGGTTGTCGTAAAAGCCAGAGGTATGATAATGACTGTGATAATGGCTGCTGCTGTGGCAACACATGGCAAAAAGGAGAGCATTTCTAGTTAGCTAGTAGCAGGGACAACCTAGCGCGACACTTTGAAAAGCCAAAGCCAATGAACCTTTGCACGGGATAAGGAATGTCACTGTAATTGGTTGGCAACTTTGTTGAGGTTTGCAGCTGAGCAGAACTTAGATCAGATTTTCTTGGGATTTTACAGAAGCTTGACGCCAAAATGATAATTTACTTATAAATTCCAAAACAATGGTAGAACCTTCATTGCCAATCATTTAAAATTTGTCATTTAAGTATTTTACAAGAAGTTACAAAAATAAATTTACAAGAATTTTTTTTTTGGGAAGTCGGCTCTTCCGTTGGATCTTCATTTTGCAACTAGTTGCAAAAACTACCATTTCACCAACTCAACTCCCAACTTTCCATCCTATCAAGAAACGGTGCCAAAAAAAGGAAGATCGTTTTCTAACCTTCCCATAATTCATGCCACGTGCGCCCGTCATAAATATTCTTCTCACTATTAGGGTGATGACGTATCTAGCGCAACCCCTCGAGGTACAGCAAAATAATCGTTTGATGTTGGACGGGCACGCGGCGGCCTGATTTCTTCATTATGCGACCCTATATCAGATGCATTTTTATCCTAGGCTAAACTAGAGAGGGGAGGGGATTTATCTGTAATTGAAGATCTAGTTGTTATTAATCGCTTTTTGTTAGATTTGATTGTTCTAATTAAAATATTGTGATGATGATGATGGTAATTGGATGCCGTTAACAAACTTTCATTTAGATGGTTAGAATAGTTTCGTAACAACAGCATAGTTTCAGGTCGGTTTGTGTCTCTGCAATTCAAAATAAGCTTGTTGGTTTGTGTCCACACTAAACGCCAAATAATAAGTTTGGAAAACTTCGGAATTATGTATTAGGTTTTACAGCGTGACGTCACGAGCGCACACGCACACACATTTTTACTTAGACACACGTGCAAAAAATGTAAACAGTGCAGCCGAACTGTCAAATTTCTAACCTAAAAATCGAGTCGGCGTAAAACCTTATGGTTGATTGCACTTGACAAGTATTCAAACCCCCCCCCCTTCCCCCCCTCCGTAAGGACGTAAGGACACCCACCAGATGATTAATTTGACATTCCAGATACACGAACCTTCTTCATCCCACAAATGATTTGGCAAATTACAGTCCCTGCTTCGCCAATAACAACAAACAGTTTTATGCCCACAATAATTTCGCGCTTTTTACGACGATTGTGATCAAGCCAATTGACGGTTTCCCGCGAGGCCATTGATAATGCCAATCAATTGGTGACCTCCTCGCGGTGCTGCTCCTTCAAGCTTAATGTAAATTCCACAGCAAAGTGGCAATCATGTGCAACAGCACATGTGACTGTGACTATTTTTTCTTAGTACTTCTTCTCCTATTGAGCACACAAGTTGCATTAATCAAAGTGATATGATGAATAAAAATGATGCCTGATTAGATGCAGCATCCGTTGAGCACTTTTTTGCTTTGTTCTGCTGCATGCGCAGGTGTGTAGTGGGGAAATTTATTATCATTGATCAACAATGATTTGTACAAGATCAGTGTGTGGAATGTTCACAGCATTGACATCGATAAAATGAATTGATTGGAATTCTTTGAATTTGATTGATTCAGATAGCAAATGAAACGGACTTGCGATACCAACTATATTAACTATATTTAAACATAATTTTTTGGGACCAATTTATCTTCGTTATCATAAAGCATGGCTTTTCCATATATTTAGTAGACTCTCACTTGCGCAATTCCCTCTAACTTGGACTTCGCGCTTAATTATTGCTTAGTTTCTCGATTTCTTGTTCTCAAAAGTGCGATAGAAAATTGCCGAAAAAAACATGTTACAGTAGGGTGTAATATCAAAATCGATTTTCCAGCACAGCATTATTTTAGTTCCTTTTGGGGTCCTAAACAACTCCCCAAAGTTTGGGAACGATTGGTTTAGTCCTCACTTTGCGCAAAGCGATTAAATTTTCCATACAAATTTGTATGGGAAAAATCATTTTTTTCAATTTTGATATTTAAAAAATCCAAGTTTCACGCTATACTAAAACCGGATTCATATTCGGATGCTCCGGAATGTGCTCTACAACTTTCCCGAAGAGAGTATGGTGCTAACTTGCTCCTATAAAAAGATATAGCGTGTTCAAAACTCGTCTAAAACGTGTTTTTTGATCGAAAATCACGTTTTAGACGAGTTTTGAGGACGCTGTATCTTTTTATACGAGCAAGTTAGCACCATACTCTCTTCGGGAAAGTTGTAGAGCACATTCCAGAGCATCCGAATATGAATCCGGTTTTGATATAGCGTAAAACGTGGATTTTATAAATATCAAAATTCAAAAAAATGATTTTTTCCATATAAATTTGTATGGAAAATTTAATTGCTTTGCGCAAAGTGAGGACTAAACCAATCGTTCCCAAACTTTGGGGAGTTGTTAAGGACCCTATAAGGAACCAAAAAGTTGCTGTGCTTGCTAAATTTGGACAACTTTATTTTTTTCCATACAACCATATTACACCCTAATGTTACAGTACAACACACAAAAAAATATTATGGTAATGACAAAAGTAACTTACTTTCGAATTAATAAGTGGTTAAAATTTGCTACATTAAAAGTTTTTTTCTTGTTTTGAAAATGAAAACTTTTACTGCTACAGTTTTTGAAAATCTCATTGCTAACTTATTTAAAAGTTTTAACTTTTAATGAACTGTATAATTTCTTTCATTTTGTCGATCTCGTGAAACCGTGTACGTCTAAGTCCAAAATGTAAACAAACGTTTAGGTGATTCCGGTGGTTAGTGAGTGGTGGTCCACGACGTCAATCAAAACAGAACGCGTCCGCAGCCAGGACTTGGACGCGGATACCTTCGAAGGAGGATGGTGCGGAACAAGGTTAGGGGATTAGGGGAAAGTTGGTTTTCAAAAGGATGAGGCCTGCTTCCTGCCGGATCTGCAGCTGTTTCACGACCGAAATGGGTAAGAAGGAAGCTTGGGTGTTTGGTGGCGTTTGAGTTTGATTTTGTTTGTTTTTGTAGGACGCCGTTTATGCGGATGTGAATTTGCACCGGTTGTATTCGATAAAGTTAATTTTAACGGTGAGGAGAAGGATTCGACGGAAGAGGGAAACGATTAGAAGTGATCGGAGGTGGTCAGCGCGGATGTTGCTCTCTGTGCCGGCGGTTTACGACCATCAGCAGCATTATGTGCCGGAAGTGATGACGGGACAGTGTGGGATGTCCTGAGGGTCCACAGTCCATTTCTCGGTGCGGGACATATTTGACGAGTATTACATAAACATCCGGAAGAACAGTTTGCACCAGTTCTGGAAGAACCGTCTGTACGAAAGCCGCAGGTCCTGAAGCTGTCGTACTCGGATTACTTCCAGAGGTTGGAGCGACATCCGACGAACCTGATCAAGAACATCTACCTGGAATACCGAAGAAGTCACCGGTGAGTATTGAGAATGTGTTCAGTGTCTAGCCAATTTAATTTACTTTCAAACTCTTTCAGCAACTCCCGCCCGCAAACTCTCAACTCGCGACGGCGCAGCTTCGGCCGGATGAACTGGAAACATCTGTGCCATTCGGGAACTATCGGTTCAGGCGCTTCACTTCCCAGTCGGAAAACGTCGAATTACCTTCCCGAATTAACACCCAATGGCTAACTCCTCCAAGCCTGTCCTGATCAGTGCTGAAAATGTCAGGGGTCATGACGCGAAAATCGGCAACGCTGACACGAATTTTTGAGATCCATTCACTGAACCGCAAAACCGTGACATAAACAAACCCGGCGCAGTCGTGAGTGCCCTAGCTCATTGAGCAGCTGCAATGCGAGGCAGTAGTCGACCAACGCTCATTCGACGTTGCACGCACACACATAAAGAAACAAGTTTTTACACAAAAAGTTCGTATTTATGCGTGGAAATGTAATTTTGAATATAAGTTACGGTTGTTTTAAGTGTTTTACACTGTTTACAACCATTCAATTGTTTGAAAATAGTCAACTAGTGTTTAAAGAGGATTTTACGAGTCAGTCATATGACACGAATTGAGTGAGTGTAGCTCATTTTTTCATGTCTCTCATTCTCCAGCAGCCGACCGGCACGAGTCGGGCGGCAGTGGTTGAACAGACACAGTAGGCTTGCAGTCACATGCTTGCAGTGAACTGACATTTTGGTTTGCTTCATATGTACGCTGGGTTGGAAACTTTTTGCAGGCCTGGTCCTGATGATGGCCGGCAACGAGACCACCCTGTTCTCTACATCGCTTTCGCGCTCCAAAATGTAGGCCGCGATGTTAAGGAGCATAAGCAGCAGTTTTAATATTAAAATAAAAATAGAAATAAAATCCATCACATTTTTCAAAAAATCATCACTGTAATTTTAAATGTTATTTATTGTTGCCATAAAAAGTTTCTTCTTATAATAAAAGTAAAAAACTTTTACCGATACAACGATTTTGTTCCAGAAGTGCATGGTAGTATCAAAAACTTTCCAACTTTTAAATTAAAAAGTTTGAACTTTCTACGAATATTCACCAACGCGAACTTTTAATCCAACGAACGATCTTTTTAAATTTAGAGTATTTTTTCTTTGTGTGAAGGATCGCATTTACGAAATTACATTTTACCTCGAATCAATCATAACATGCTTCTCAGTTATCGACCAGGACCTTCAAAAACTGCTCCATGGCCAACTGATGAAAAGTAGGAACCAATCATCATCATGTTTCAACTATCATGCTGATCAATACCGGCGCCGGCCACGACCAGTGGAAGCGTTCTTTTATTACGTAACGCAAAAAAACTGATTTTTAGACCCCCTCCCCCCCTCGTAACAAAATTCCCATACAAATTTTAAAACAATTGTATGGAGCGTAACACGGCCTCCGAAACCCCCCTCCCCCCTCCCCCACCTACTACGTTACGTTATAAAAGAACGCTCCCAGTGGTAAGACACGGAGAAGTGGATGGGAATGTTAGTCCGATACTTCAGTGATGGAGACCGATCTATAGAATTAATCATTTAGAATGATTAGAATAATGTATTTCGTCGTTGTCATGCTATCTTATCGCACGAGCATTTTTAGTAAAATCGAGTTAAGAACGCCACAGGAATTCTAGACATTGTCTCAAGAATAAACAGTTAGGGGAGCTGGGGGTAAGACGGCCAGGTGGGGTAAGACGGCCACCCCACTGTTTTAATAAGTATACTAATGAATATTACTACAATGTTTAGCAATACTGTTCCTCATGCTAAATAATGCATATCTGGAGTTTTTTTTGATTAGGTCCTATAAACATATGAAAGACAATAGTTTATTGGTCCTTTTAAAAAAAAACTCTGGATATGAAGTCACCTTTGCCAAAAATATTGTTTGAAATAGTATAAAAATAGCTCAAAATAAACAAATAATTTTTGAACTTGAAACTGGATGTAATTTTCATGAATAACAACTTAGGCATTTTTGTTTGATAACAATATGTAATACTTTCTTTAAATATTTTTTCATGTTAAATTGAAGTTTTCCAAGATTATGTCCCTCGAAAAAGTTTAAAAAATGCGATGAGCTATTTACAAAAAATGTTTAAAAAAATAATTTTTCTGGGGGCAAGACGGCCACCTCCTCCGGGGGTAAGACGGCCACCCGTATTTTGTAAATTTTTATTTGATGGTTATATTTTTGACGGTTTTTGACTATTAAGACATAATTGTAGATAAGGAAAAGCATTTTCAATAAAAATATCAATTTTTAATCAAAATGCTGTTAACTACCGTTTCGACAACATTCTTTACTGTGATATAGCAAAACTCATTGAATAGTATGCAATCCTATCAAACTTTTCATCAAAATCGCTAATTTAATATTGTTTACATAATTTTGATTTACTTATTCTAATCGAAATACACAAACTTATTATTTTGCATTAAATTGTGTTTGTTTTTTAGTAAAAATTCACAGTTTTTCATAAAATGTGGTCGCAATAATATGAAATTCACTGAGCCAAAATATGAAATTTTTTAAACAGCATTTTTCTTCACATTTGAAACCTGATTTTTTTTTTTTCAATCAAAATAGTTATGATGTTCAGAGATGTCTGTTCAACACGGAAAGGGGATCGATCGCCAAACCAGCGACCGAATTTTGCTGGGTTGGTTTTGCTGATATCAGCGAAATTTTTCTCTAAACCAGCGAAATTTTTCGCTGAAAAAGGTGGCTGCGCGAAATCAAATCCAGCAACTTGGTTTCGCTGGTTTGTTATTTCCGAAACGGTTTCTTTTCCAGCGAAAGTTTTCGCTGGTTTGATACACATCCTTCCGACAGCCGTCATAAATGTTTGTTATTGTTCACGTTTGGAAGCGATTTGTGGCAATCGAATTGCTTTAGGGGTTTTTTCAAAACAAAAAAGCATGAAAAAGTTCTGCATCAAGTGTTCAGCATTAAAATACATACTCAACAGGTGATGGTTCTTTTCAATGAAAAGAAGCACGTTTCCATAAAGTTCTCGCAGCAGAAAAATACGGTGCAGTGAAGCTGGAGATGTATTTGTACTGCTGCATAGATGAGTGCACAAATTGTCGCAGGTGGCAGCAAGAATCGAGGAACTTGACAATGGCCGCGGAACAGTTTGTGCTGTGGCAAGTAAGTACAACGAGGAACTTGACCATGGCCGCGGAACAGGCTTCTGCCGCCAAAACACACAGAAAAAAAAAATCGTGGTAATATTACATCTGGGAAGGAGTACATCTTTTATGTCAGAAAAAAGCTTTAATATTACCTCTGAAAATGTGTAAATTTAACTCATATATGAGATAATTTTACCTCATATAATGATTAATTTTGCAACAGAAAATGTTCAAAATTACCTATGAAGGTCAAAATTTATCTCTAAAAATGTGTAATTTTGCTCATTTTCTGTGGAGTTGAGCGGATAGATATAGAGTTGTCATCAATTATTAGGAACATAAACAAACCTTGCTTTGTAATAAATCACTTTATTATTTCCATTATTTCCGTCAATTGTCTATATTTAGGGCCACATAACTGCCATGATTTCAGTCCTGGCCGAATAAAATAAACGACGCTAACTTTGGCGATTGGCTTAGAACCAGTATGTTGTACTTTTCCTCCGTTTCTTATTATTATTAATTTGCTTCCTTGTCATCAACCGGACCTGAATGATCGCGAGCTCAATCAAGTCCCCTCATAAAACAAATTAATTCATGCTTCGTTCAACTATACTCAGAGACAACTTACGTCGAGCATCCGTTTCTTCACGAGATCAGCTAAATCTATTCTTCCACCTAGATCACACGTTTTCATAAAGAGCGCAAATTTGCGGGAAGTGTCAGAGCAGAAACCGGAAGGAGCTTGAAGAGTACTCGGTGGGGGAACAATTCTGTTCGGCGCGTGTTCAGACCGTGGTGACGTACCGTACATAATTGTCCCTTGGTTAGCAAATCACTTCATTCTCGTCAAACACTGCCATGTCCATCATGCTGAGCGACCTGAGCTGTGTCTGCAGCACCGACGTCCGGCGGCAGTTGCGACGGATTTCGCTGGAATGGGAGAAAGAGGGAGAGAGAAAGTAGATATAGAAGATTTGAAAAATAGTATTTCCAAAAACAACTCACCGAGTACAGGTTTGCGGTCAGTTGCAGCACAGCAGCAGAAGCAGCACGTTGAAGCCAGTAAGTCGGTCGGCAAATGCTCGTCGGTGAACAAATCGTCCTCGCCAGACGGACACTGCGCGATCCCATCGCACCAGATAGACTCTTTGACGCACGCGTTCTGATCCGGACACTCCTCGGCGGCGGTTAGAGCTGTTGAAAGAGCGTTGATGAACGTGTCGAAAGTTTGCGATGATGTCCACTTACCAAATTACTTTGACGGTCGCTTGGTCAGGAGTACGCGCCGTTGACCTGCGTTAGGAAATCATCGAAGATCACATTCGAGGGTTCAATTCCTAAGTGGGGATGCTTGTGGGTCCAGCTGGCGCTGAAGACTTCCATCACGTGTCGATGAGAAGTGTCATCCGGCAGGGGACACGCCGTTGCTGAGACGTCCTCGCTCTTTATGACGACGCGTGTCTTCGTTGAGCACCAAATTGGCGTAACGGTGCTGATCGGCGAGATTGTTCTTGCGTAGAAGGAGTCTTCGCAGTCGAACGTAGAGGTTCGATAAACCAGGGTCGATTGCGGCACTCCATCTGCAATTTGATGGTCATTAAGGAGAATTAAGAACATTTCAGTGTCAACCTCACCTCCCCAGCGGACAGCTTGGCGATCCCTGTTACGGCGTTCTTCCGCCGCACGTCATTGCAGATGATTGGCGCCTTGATGAATAAGAAAGGTCGCTTCCAAGTTGAGCGTGTCCGGGTCGTCCAACACTGTCATGTTCCCGGCGGAGAAGTGAACCTCCACCTCGCGTCCGGTCGATCTGATAGCGATCGGCAGCAAGTACCGATTGGTCGTTGAAGTTCTCGGTTTTGGCGCTGGGATCGCCGAAAAAGTACGACCGTCCCGTGTCACGCACGAGTCGCTCGTTCGGTTGCCGGTCGTGGCACGGATTACCCTAAGCCGATGCAACCGAAAGAAAGAGTTGACTTTCCCAACACATCCCAGACACCTTTAAATCTGCGTCGCACTCAATCCGGTCTGACCCCGCCATCCGCAGTCAACGAAACTTCCCTGGCCGAAAGCTACCGTTACACACTTCGTTTTTATTCTTCTTCCTGACAGGCCCCAGAACCTGCTACCTGTACGAGATTACTAGGCACAAATGTTCCGTTCTTGTTAGTTGCCGGAAAATTCAGTTTCCCACAGTAAACTCTCCAACAGGAACTGGAATGGCATCCCTGGGGCGGAAATGCATCAAGTGGTTGTCATCCGGACGCGCGGAACCACTTTTCACGACGATTTTTTTTTTTGGCCACGTAAAATAAGCACTGAGCAGCAGCAAAAAAAACAAACCTAATCCGTCCGCGACCTCTGAAAACTTTCTAAACAACAAGTTTTGACAGTTGTCAAATAAGGTATCGACAAATAGGTCGAAATTCTGTTGTATGCAATATTGCATCGATATCGTTCCAAAATTACACCGTCCATCGAAATATTAAACCATTTAAGTTGTAAAATAAGTTAGGCTAAATTTTCAGTGACAATTCGTCTAAAACAGATGTAATATTGACCATTCCTTTTTTCAACATTCCATTTTAAAGCTTCCATTTTTACACTATTGTGCAAAAAAACAAACGTCGGTGATAAAAAACGCTGATCCAGTGCAAAAAAACACTGGTCCAGTGGAAACATTCGCTGAACCAGCGGATTTTTCGCCGAAACCAGTAGAATAATCTCCTGGTTGATTTTGGTACGAGCTGCTGCCGCCGAAAAAAAAAACCCGGACGTCAGCGATAGAAAACGCTGATCCAGCGTAAAAGAACACCAGTTCAGTGAAAAAATCCGCTGGACCAGCGAATTGTTTCCCAAAACCAGCACAATAATCTCCTGGTTGATTTTGGAGCCCTGCCGCTTTTTCCAAACCAGCGAGAAAATTTTCTGATTCTAGCAAAACTGATCCCCCAAACAGCGAAATTTTTCACCAAACCAGTGTTTTTTTTCACTGGTTTGGTAGAATTTCATCGGTTTCCAAACCAGCGAAAAAAATTAGCGATTCTAGGTAATTTTTGTGCAGGCTGAGAAATTAGCGACATTTTTCGCTAGTTTTAGCGAACTTTATCGCGATTTGGCGATGGATCCCCTTTCCGTGAACCAATCATGTAGGTATTTGGGTGGATTTAGCAAAGTTATTAAGTTAATTTATAGCACTGACCGTCTTACCCCACATGCATGGCCGACGGCCGTCTTACCCCGCGTATTTCATTTATCTACGATTTCAATTATTTTTTTTTAAATTGCTGAAAAGTATTGAAAATTGGTTTTTAGACCAACTAATGTATGTCATTTCTATAATGGACTAGTAGTAGAACAATATGTACGTAATTTGAGATCAAAATAATCTGTTGTGTAAATTTTATTAGACTTCTCCCTTAGGGTGGCCGTCTTGCCCCCATCTCCCCTAATTTATAAACGAATTTTCAGACCTGCCACGTTTTATGCTGTGCCTATCTGAACAAGCTGTTGCTTAAGGCTAGTATGGAGATCGGAAGGAAAGGGGTCAAGAAACAGCTTTAAGAACAGCAGAACAAAGGAGAGGGAGCGTTTTCTTGGGGCTTTTCTTCACCCTCTCTGGCTTGCTTTCGCTGGCGCTGCTGCCCATTTCATTTTTTTGTTGACCGGTTCCTTCCGATGTGCTTTAACCAGGAAGAAAAAACTTCAAAGGATTCAGAACCAAACTCTGAAACTTCCTCCTTGGTTCAGTACGAAACGTGTTTGTTATAGTTTACATTGCTGTAGAGTCGCAACCGGGACTCATTGAGACACGACGTTCCAGACGCAGCACCATCGCTGCCGATCATTAACCTCCCAACCACCCACTGACCTCATGTCCGCTTCCGTCGTGTCCTGCCAGTTCCAGCACAATTCAATCACACTCACACTTCCGCGCCAAACGTTCACTCTCAACTGTCCACAGCGTAAACATAAACACGCGCCTCTTTTCATTCGCTGTCAAAACCAAGTACACGCTTTAGTAAGGAATAGTCTGTTTTGAGCTTTTATTACCTGGTCAATATATTTATATTATTTACAATATTTTGAAGGACGAAAACCCTACACGAAGCAGCGGAAGCGGAAACTTCTGCAGCAGCACTCCATTATCTTGGATAGTTTCCTGAAAAGTTAGCATTTTCTGGGATAGTGTGAAACGAGTGAAAGAAAACGACAAAAATTTTAGGCGTAAAATATTTTATTCAAAAAAGTTTTATTGTTCACTTTCTTACAAATGATGATGATTTCCTGTTTGGATTTTTTTCTGTCTCATTATTTTGGTTTCTGTCAATTTTGTCAACAAGTTAGTATTCTCTAGTTAGTGTTTAGTTTGTGTGTGTGTTTTGCTCCAGTATGTTACCCTTCTTTCTCCCATTGCATTTTTAGTGGTAAAGAGGTTTGTTTCTAAGTGTTTGGTTGCTTCTTCTTTCGTTTATGTTTAATCCCTGGGCGTTGTTGTTTTTTGTTGTATTGTTTTGTGTTTTGTTTTGTTCTTATTGAGTTTACCCTCTTGATCGCTCAAGAGCTTCCAATATCTGCTTCTCGTTCTCGTTTTTGTTCGTGTCTCAAGCGCCAGATTTCCGCGTGAACCGAGTGTTCGTCGTGGACGGATTTTGCGTCCATTTTGTTTCTTACTGTTGTTATTTTCCCTTTTTTTCTATCGTGTCACGCTTTCGTGGAATAAACGGAAAGAAGTTGACGTTCGAACGTTTGCAATTTTGTCCAACATTTGTATTTTTTTCGCGGATTTTGCACACAATCTCTTTTCTGAACCAATTTACGGCCTAAGTTTTTTTTTTCGTTCATTTTGCTTGCTGCGCGCTTGTTTGCACCAAAACTGTACTTGCTAAAAAGACTAAACGGGTTTTGAATATACTCTCTTTTTTTAATGTTTTTAGTAAAGTTATGAGTGACGATTAAAATAAGCTTACTTTTTCTGCACTACAAAATGATTTATTTGTTTCTAAATGGCCTGAAAAGGGGAGCCCTTTGGCGCGATTAATTTTTAAGAGGGGAATGAAATTTGTGTTACTTTTTTTGTTAAAAGAAAACGTCAACATTCAGCAAAACCTTAGTATTTTTAAGCGCGGGAAACGCCGGAAGGAAAGCTTTCCGAAGGTGGGGCGCTTTAAATCTCTTTTGTCACCAGCCTACTTTGCTCTCCGGAAAACTTCCCTTTCCCTTTTGCGGTCGTCCCTTTCTGCTTCCTCAACTCTTAACTATCCTTTTCTCTAGCATTTAAGATGTATTTTGTAAGACTCTTTTAAACCTACGTTTTATTTGCTTGCTCACTCTCTCTCACTTTAATCTTCTTCTCGGAGAGAGAGTGAGCGTTTACGTGTACGTGTATGTGTGTGAGTAAGGGTGTGTGTGTGATTTCCACTTGCTAAACATCATATTTGCTCATCATTTTTGTTTCTCTTGATTCTTTCTCTAGTGTTCGGTGTGAGTACTTAGCGCAATTCTATAAACTTACACTCTGATTAAACATTTGTTGATTTGAAGAGTTTTGCATCTCTCTCTTCTTTCTCTTTCTGCTTACCCTTTTCACTCTTACACTTAGCCTAGTGTTTGTGTTTTAGTGTTGTTTCTCTCTTGCCCTATCGCTCGCTCTCTTTCTAGCTTTTTTTCGCGAAGAAAACCATTTGTTAGCGTTTTACTTGTTTTTGTTAATGTCTCAAAAGTTTTTCGTGTGAGTGTGTGTTTGAAGGGATTATTTAAATATTTATTCTTTAGCTTCTTTTTCGTGTTCCTTGTTCAGGAACCAAACGCCTTTCGCTTATTTTCTGGATTTTTCTCTTATTTAGCAAGCAATGTTAAATTCTTAGTCGTCGTCGTTTCATTATATTGCTTATTTCTAAATCGATCCCGAAAGGGTTCGTGTTCAAGCTACTACAAACATTATTTTTTTATTCTTTTTTTGTGGGAAGGAAAAACCGGGGACAAAAACAATCGCCTTTTACAGAGAGTGTGGTGAATTAGTGTGTTGGTGTGATATTAAGGGTGAACTATATAATTAGTAAATCGGCTCTTTTCTCTGGACGCGCGCTCGACTTTTCACCAAAAATGTACCTTCACTGACGTGGGGGAAGAGTCGACGGCATCCTTTTTAATATCTTAGAATCTACCGGCTTGATCGGGTTTCGGCGGGGAAATCACTTGAGTCGTCACCATGTTTGTTACAGTTTGCCGGCAAAGAACCTTGTTTTAAGGGGGAAATTTTCCAGTTTGACAGGTAAAACAAATGTTATTTGAAGTTATTTTCTCCTCATCAAAATATTTTAAAAATTTCTATTGTTGAATATTCTAAAGAAGGAATCAACAAAATAAAATTTAAGGTTTAAACATTTGAAATTTCAAAAATAAAATTTAAAAAAACGTGACCTAAAAATCTAAAATTTCAAATATTTTTTTGCATTTTTCAAATCTCAGATTTTTTAATTTGAATCTACGAATTAAAAAAAATGCAATAACAAATTATGCGAATAGTTTAAGTTTTCATATTATGTTAGATCTCAAATTTTGAAATCTAAAATTTCCATTTTATTGATTTTTAAACCTTAGAAAATTCAGAATGTTCAATTATTAAATTTAATAGTTTTCAAAAATTTCAGTTTTTTTTTCAATTTTATGAATCTGAAATTAAAATATTTCATGAATTTAAGAATTTCAGAATTATCTTATTTTTTTTGTTATTTAACAATTTGAGAATTTTATAATTTATGATTCTGTTTTGAATACTAGAATTATTTTTTTTTTTTAATTTCAGAAATATAAATTTTAAAAATTTTGAAATGCCACCTTTTCTTATTTATAGATATTATGTTTTATATTTTTTCAAGCAATTAACAACAACTAAAAAGCAAGCAATTAACAACAAAAAAAAAACACTTAAAAATTCAAATTTAAAGCTTCGACATTTTATTTTTATTTTGCATAATTTTGAACATTTTGAATATTGGAGTTCAAGAATTTTAAACATTTAATTTTTTCAAATTTAGAAATATTTTTTTAATTTTTAGAATTAATAAATTTAAAAGTTTTAAAATTTAAGAAATTTTCAAGTTTTTAAATTTTGAAATTTTGGAATTTACAAAATTACGACCATCTTCTTCAATTTTTTTAGATCAGACTTAACATTTTTTAAATTTAATGATTAATAAATTTAAGAAATTTTAAATTTAAAAAAAAAACTTTCAAGTTTTAATTTTTTTATTCTAAAATTTTTAAATTTAAGAATTTATATATTTAAGACCTTTTTTTAATACAGAGACTATATTTTTTTAATTTTAGGTTTAATAAATTTAAGAGTTTTAAAATTTAATAAGTTCTGAAATTTTAAAATTTATAAATTTAAGACATTCTAAATTTAAAAAAATATTTGTTGAATTTAACAATTATTGATGCTTCAAAAAATTAATTTCTAGATTCTGTTGGCTTTGAAAACATTAAAAATAATTTTTGTTTTATAATTTTTAGAATTTTTTAAAAAGATTTGTGCATTTTTGAATAAACGCACTTTACACAAATAATAAAATTGTTTATTTTTATAGTTAAAAAAATGATTTTCTACCAATAGAATATTGATATCATTTTCATGATTTATTTTTTTCCATTTTTTTTATTTGCAATTTTGTAAATTGAAATTTTAGTTTTTAAATCAAAAAATTAAACGCATAAATTGAAGAATATTCATGTTTAGCAAGTTCTAATGTTAAAAAAATTTCAGATCTAAAATTTTTAAGTTGAAGAATTCGTTAATTTAAGAACTTCTACATTAATACATTTTTAAAAATTTTTAATTAACTTAGCAATTGTAGAGTTTTTTTTAAGGGTCCTATAAACATATGATAGACAATATTTTATAGGTACTTTAAAAAAACAAAAATTTTTGAAGTTTGAAATATTATATTTTTTGATTCTGTAGACTTTGAAAATTTTACATTTTTGTTATTTTGATTTTATCAAATTTAGAATTTTTTTTAAAGATTTTAGCATTTTTTGAAGATTAGTTTTTTTATTTTTAAGATTTTTTAAACAATTTGGTCATTCAAACAATATAAAATTGATATTTTTAATGATTTAAAAAGTTTAATATTATCTTTTTTTGTATTGCAATTTTAGAAATTTTTTTTTTTTGAATTTAACACTTTTGAAAAAAAAATAAATTTAGGAGTTTTTATATTTTGAAATCTTTAAATTTTAGAACGCATAAATTGATTTTTTTTTAAATTTAGCAAACTGATTACACAATTAATATTTTTTTAATTTTACATTTTTTTTTATTTTGTTTAAAATTTTAGAATTAATCAAATTTTTCATTTTCTAAATTTAGGTTTTTTCAAATTTCTGAATTTGGATTTTTTTTATTAAGTACCGCACTTTATATTTGTTTTAATACTTATTTTGGCAAATTTTGTATTGTTTTAATCAATGTAATTTAAACAATAATTTTTTTTCGAACAATACAAATTTAAAATTTTTTAATTTTTTTTTTTAGTTTTGGGATTTTATCTTATTTTATTTTTTTTTTTTCAATATTGAAGTTAAAAATATTTTTTTACAGAATTTTAATATTTTAGACTTCAGAATTAGAAAACTTTAGACCTTATTAGCACTTTAGATTTTAAACACCTAAGAATTTGAAAGAAAATACAGAAATATCATGATTTGCAAACGAAGCTGAATTTTACATGATTTTTCAAAACAGCTAATTTGAGAAAATAAGAAAATTTCCAATTTTAACGTACTATGTTTAAAACATTAAAATCTTATAAATTTGAAAAAAATGATGTAAAACAAAAACAAATTCGCCATTCACGTTGTTCTTATCAACTTGAAATACAAAAAATGTAACAATTGGAGAAAATATAATATTTTAATAATTTTCAAGCAAATTCAATCTTAATTTTGAGAAATAAAAACATTTTTGTCCCAAAAAAAGGTTTATTTTTTTAAATACAATTTGCAATTTGGGGGTCAAGTGAAGCCACATTTTGCACGGATTTCAATGGAAGAAAGAACCTCCTTGAAGCAGACCACAACTTCAAATTTTCTTTTTTTCTGTAAAGTTCTTTGCCATTCTGGTCATGTCCATAACCAATGTTATTCTGGTGGTTTCACAAAGTCTCAAATTCACTCAAATGATTTCCCCTTTTATTTTTATTCAAATCAGGCAAAGCGCCCCAACCCACGATCCGCCACGATTTCCTTACATGTATTACCAACCATAAACTAATTGTTAGATTTTTGTAGTGTTTTGTGTGTGTATTATTTTATTTCAATGTAATTTCGCTTCTTTTTTTCTTCTTTTCGCTTTCGCGACAGACAAGCCTTCACTTTTTCCTCTTTTTTTTTCACTGGGGGGAAAACGGTAAGCTTTTAACTGTTGTATTTCTCTCGACTGGTTCAAGAACTTTCAAATGTTTTTTATGTTCCTCTCGAATCAGAGCTTCTACGGTGGAATTGCGCGCAACCGGTTTGCTGTGGCAAATTCCTGTTTATAAATCACCCACTCTTTTCTCTCGTAATTTCACATAGTTTTTTACTTGTATTACTTCTTCGTAGCATCGCGGAACGTGGTTCACCGAGATACATCTTCGCGAACGCGAGAACTTTCTCTTTTAACACGCAGCTTTGTTCTGAAATCAATACGGATTGCTGCTGGACTGAACTGAACAAATTTGATGGGGGGTCGGCGGCGCACGGATTTCTCGTCGTAAATGAATACCATCACAGTTCACGCACCACAATTGGCTTTTAATCTTGCGTTTTTTTGTTTAATGTGCAAAATCAGTTTCAGGGCGTCAAATTCGGTGTCGAAATGTTGATTTAAATTGCTTCAACTATCTTTCTCGATCTCGCGGATTCCAAAACAACAAGCTAACTTCACAATAATTCTCGCGGTGAAATTGTCCCTCTCTCGCTGTCTCTCTATAGCAGGAAAAAAAGTAGTAATAATTCAAAAAAGTTGTCGAATCTGGACGCACTCGTTGGCGGCTTTCTCGATGCTCAAACACTGTCGGTTTGATTTGTACCAATTGGAGAAGAAAAATTAAATTATTTGTAAGATTTTCGCGCGCGCGTGTTTGTGTTTGAGATATTGGAAGGTCGGTCGGGGGGGTGGAAAAAGGTACAACATAGTAATAATAAATAATCTCTCTCTCCTGCAATATCATCTCGTCCTAATCTGTTAGTAACAAAAAGAAAAGAAAAAAATAACAATATCTCTCTCTCTCGCTGAGTCTGCCTCCTCGCAGAGGGGGCACAGAGTCCCAGGGGGGGCGACGACGAGGGGTGTCCCAAATCCCCCGGAAAAACGTCCATAGAGTGCGCGCGCGCGCGCAGTGGCGACGTTTCTCGCTACTTCCGGTCCGGAAGTAGCTCGCACGAGCGCCATCACTTGATTTTGTTGTTGCTTCGTTTGTTCTGGCTCGTTCGAAATTCATATTTTGACATTTAAGAAGAACGCGTTTGTAACTCTGACTGGTGTGGGGCGGCGGGAAATCGCTTTCGAAAATTTGTGTACGACGCGGCAAGCGATCTCGCTCTCACACTCTCTCTCTCTTTCTCTTGTTCATTAGTAGTAGCGGCTGTGGCGGCGGGGGGTTTCTCCTTCCTTAAAATAACATCTCGAAACACGTGCGTGTGTGTGTGTCCACGACACAGAGAGCCGCGCGGGGGGTCACGACGCAAAGACCCGGAAACGGCAGATCCGTTCGCGCTTTAGACGGCCGTCACGTCGGTCGTTTCGATCCGGCTGCCCTCGAGCACGGTTCCGTTGGTGGCCGGGGTGTCCGCGGCGCCGCCGCCTTCCTTGCGCTTCATCAGCTCGCAGGTGAGCGTCACCTCCTTCGGCTCGCCACCGCCGTCCTTTTCACGGGGCGTCACCGTCACCGTCAGATTCTCCAGCTGCTTCAGCAGCTCCGCCCCCGCATCGTCGTCGTTCATGTCCGGCTTCTTCGGGAAGTGCAGGTAACACTTGCCGTGGAATCCGTTCCACTTGATGAACATCGGGTTCAGGTCACGCACGCGCAGCACCTGCTTCAACTCCTTGATCCGCATCGACCGGTTGATGTTCGACACGCGAATGCACAGATCCCAGTCCGACTTGCCCTTTCGCTCACTGCGCGGCTTCGGCTCCCGGCGGCGTCGCTCTCCCCGACCTCCAACCTTCTTGCCATCACCATCCCCACCATCTCCACCCTCAGCCTCGGACTTCTCCGCTCCACTCTCTCCCTCACCCTTGCCCGATCGTCGCAGCCGACGGTTCGGACGGCGTGGTCTACGGCGCTGCTTGCCACCCTCACCCGCCTCCCCGTCCGTCCGCTCACCACCCTCATCATGACTCTCCCCACCGCCTCCATTCTGCTGCTTCTCGCTCGTACGACGATCCGACCGCCTGCGGCGTCGCTGACCCGGCTCCTTTCCACCCCGGAACGACCGGCGCCGAGCCTTCTGCCGATAACTCTCCACATCCGTATCCTCCGACTTCAGCTCCACCACCTTGCCCTCCCCCTCCAGCTTCTCCTTGATGCTCTTCAGCACAGGCACAATCTCCAGCCGACGCGACGACAGCAGGTTCCACTCGATCCCCGCCGGACGCCCCAACCGCTTCCCAACCCGAATCACCTCCGTCGGCGTCACAATCAAATCCAGCGGCAAGTCATAGCTCTGGAACAGATTCTCCGGCAGCGCGTCGTAAACCTGCACATCGTGCACCGTCGTCACAATCAGCGTGTCCTTCGTCAAACACCCCAGGTGCGTCAAAATCCCCACGTCCAAATCCACGTAGCCATTGCCCTTGCCGATGCGACGACCCTGCCGATCCACCGCGTACGACCCAACGACAACCATGTCAATCTTCTCGGTGCTGTTGATGTCTACAAAAAACCAAAACAAAACATTATCAACCTGTGACCTCGCTTATCGCGCAAAAACTCAAACACAACACTCACCAATCTCGTCGAACGTGTCCTCCGCCGCCTGCAGCTTGATCAGCTTCTTCTGCGCGGCCAGGTCCAGCTCGGCCGTGTCGGCCGGCGCCTTGATCTTGGCGTACACGTTGGCGGACTTGTGCGAGGGCGGCACCAGCAGCGTTTTGCCCGCCTTGATCACCTCGAGCTTGACCTGCTCCTGGGCGAGGTCGATGTTCACCTTGATCGAGTCTAGGAGGAAAGGAATTATGTGAATTAGATATTTTTTTCCAGTTAAAAATGGGTACGTTCAAAGGTTGTTAACGATAAAATTATCGTTATCGTTATTTCGATAATTCTATCGACGATACCCTTATAGCCGATAATGGACGATAACTCATTTTTATTTTTTTCTAAAATCGATTAATTCAAACTTATCAAGTTAAATTTTCAATGCTTTCACTAATAATATACTTTTTTGAAAATCTAGTAAGTTTCAAAGTTAAATATATACTCAAGATTATTCACAAAATACCGTATTTTTTCGAAAGAACTCAATTTTTTCATTAAACGATGCAAAATTTGGTATGCTTGTTCAAATTATTAGTTTTTTTTATTGAAAATACTAAAATTTTCACAAATTATCGAAAAAAATATTCAAATTTTCTAAATTTTTTATAACGGGTATCAAACGAATTGAAATTTCAGATGCTTTTTTTTCTATTTTGGGAAAATATACCCATTTTAAGCCTAATAAGCGGTCGTGTTTGAATGATGCTGGATAACCTGGAGTGTTCCTTGAAAATAACTAAAACCAAATACACCAACGAGTAGAGCAACTTTTTGTGAACATTTCTGTTTATTTTCACTGTTACTAAAAGTTATTCTATTCCTTTACAAGCATTTAAAAAAAAAATATTTCCCAAATGCATTCTAATCAGTCGAGTGGATCGGATCACGCCCATTTTCCTATTTTCAGCTTAGTTCTTTTTTTTCCAGCGTTCTTTTGGGTCAGCTTAGTGCTGCCAAAATTGATGAAATTTTAAGCGAACACTCACGTAGCATTTATAGAAAAAGTTTCCTGGCATCACTGGCTCACACCAGCAGGCGCTGCTGGTGGTGTTGGTGTCCACCCTTTGTTCTTTATTTGCCTTCGCTTCTCGCTCGGTTTTCTTCAGCCTTCGATTGGAATGGATGGTCAAAATTGTAACGTCAAAAGACATAGCGCGTTTGTTTTTTTGAAAGCGCTTGCTAATTATTTACATGTTTCGGGATTATTTTTCAAGTGAGTGACTAACTAATGGGCAAAAGAACATGTTGCCGGTAGTTGGAAGAAATTTTATATCTTAAGCGCTTTGAAATCGTTAGCGCAAGTGAAAAGATATTGATGGCGACTTTCGTTAAGCAGTTAACCTCTGATCTTGCGTGTGGATGTGTGTGCCACCAAAATGATGAGAAATGGTCTCGCAAAATAGAAATTATGATCAAAAGTGCATTAAATTTGATCTTTTTGGCCTGTAAATGGCATAAATTTGCGTGCTTACTCGAGGCGGTGCTGTTGCTGGTAAGTTTATAGCCTAAATAGTATTTTCGGAGCTTTAATCGAGCATCAAACTCTCCAAATGACGAAGATAGGTGTTTGATTAGAAAGGGTATATTTCCCCTATATTGGCTCAGAATGGTGACGGATGCCCCGCCTCTTTGCGCCGGTTATCCCAAACCTCATCATTCGCTTTTTGTTGCAACTGTGTGGAAAATTCCACGCAACAGTGCCTTGTTGCGTTGCAGACCCCTTCCCCAGTACCAAGCATGCAACATTTTCGTAACGCGCGACATTTTTCGTTTTTCTGGATTGACACCTCACCAGAACCTTAGACTGTCTGCAGAGCGAAGTTTTATAATTGTTTCAAATTGCGAGCAGTTTTAAATTTTTAGAACTGGCGGAAATGAAACTAGAACACGGTACTCGCAACGCGCTGATCTAAATGTTGTTTCAAAAAATAGTAGTTTATGCAACAAGTTGCAAAAAGAGGATTTTTTCAGCACGAGTCGTACATTTATCCAACGAGGTTCACCGAGTTGGATAAATACGAAGAGTGCTGAAAAAATCAAGTTTTGCAACGAGTTCCATACAACATTTTTTGCAATTCCGAAAAACACCCATTGAGTGTTATTTTATGTCAAATTTTCATGTATTTTGTCAATAAATCGTTTGAATCAAAAAAATGTTGAAAAGTGTTACTTTTCAAAACAAGTGCTGAAAAGTTCAACTTTTCAGCACCCATTTCAGTGCTGAAAAGTAGAACTTTTCAGCATTTATTTTGAAAAGTTTTGCTATTCGATTCTGTTATTTTTGGTACAGAAAAGTAGGCTATTTCGTCGTTCAAGAATGACAGGAAAAGTAAGTAGTTTCACGACGGAATTGCAAAAATGCTTTTAATTGTGTGCGTATGATTATCAACACAGCATCATAGTGCCACGGTGTGTTTTTTAGAACAAACTAATGAAAAAAAAATTTGTTCAAAAAAGTCACAGAAAGTCGGTGCATTCATGTTGATATCACTCAAACTTCTAATGAATAAACCTTGGAGACTCTAACCAACTATATTTTATAAATATTTGACCTCCAATAATAAGACAATCAAACCAAATTTACCAGATTTCTAGCTTTCTTTGAAATTACCCCAAAATCCAAGTTGGAAACCCCGATACTACCGAAAGTAAATCTTTTCTTTGTACAATTTGTCATGAAAATACAGCAACACATTGCCCGAATACGAATTTGAGCATTAAACAATGCAAAACATGGATTATTTACTAAATAATCTGTTTATTACCCTATAGCTGGGTGCAGAATAGATGTCCGCAAAGCGGCCTCAATTTAGAACTGTCAAAGCGGAACCAATTTACTGTTCGCATAATTATACCAAGAAGTGGCAAGTATTGTGATCGATCTATAATTCATTTAGTAAGGAATAAAAAAAAATCGATGGCTATTGAGGTATTCGAAGTCAAAACATCTTAATAAGAGGGTTGAAATCGAGATTGGCATAATTCGTCGCTATAATTTTATAATCGCTATGTCTCACGCCAAACCTATGTTTATGACGCTTTTTAAAATGTAAGCGACGAATTATCAATTATTATAGTACTTTCCAAATAATATTGGATAATCTTGCTCCGATATTATCACTACACATCAAAGATACATAATCTCGGAACTTCCATTCGGTTGCTCTTCTGATTCACGAAATTCCACCCACTTTTGACACAATTTTTCATCACGTGGAAAACAAAAAAGGCCTCTTTTGGCCGCCCATCGTTTAGTCTACGAAGAAAAACACCCATTGAGTGAAATTTTAAGTCAAATTTTCATGTATTTTTCCAATAAATCGTTTAAATAAAAAAAATGTTGAAAAGTTTTACTTTTCGAAACAAGTGCTGAAAAGTAGAACTTTTCAGCATTTATTTTGAAAAGTCTTGCTATTCGATTCTGTTATTTTTGGTAGGAAAAAGTAGGCCGTTTCATTTCTTCAGAAGGACAGGAAAAGTTGACAGTTTCACAGCGGAATTGCAAAAAAATAATTTTCGGAACTTATTGGGCAATAAACAGCATATTAATTAAATCATCAATGTTTTGCATTGTTTAATGCTCAAATTCGTATCCGGGCAGTGTGTTGCTGTATTTTCATGACAAATTGTACAAAGAAAAGATTTATTTTCGGTCGTATCGGGGTTTCCAGCTTGGATTTTGGAGTAATTTCAAAGAATGCTAGAAATCTGGTAAATTTGGTTCGATTTTTTTTAGTGGAGGTTAAATATTGGTCAAATATAGTTGGTAAGAGTCCCCAAGGCATATTCATAAGAAGTTTGAGTGATATTAACTTGAATGCACCTATTTTCTGTGACTTTTTTGAACAAATATCCCATAAAATCGAAAAATAATCTTCAAAAAAAAAGTTGCTCTAGATCCCCCGACGAAATATTTCGGTGTACCCCGCAAAATGTCGGGAAAGAGCCCTTCTTTCACGGTGCCAAATATCAGACATACCGAATTTTTTATCTTTGAGGTCTCGAAAAAATACACCGTGAGTGTGTGTGTAAGAATACGTGGATATCTCTATATATCTGATTTTTTTTTTTTTTTTTTTGAAACTGAGTTCTATTCCAGTTCCAAATCGTCTCACATTTGAAACAAACTCGCCGAGCAGTTTTATTTCGGTTTCAAAATACTGCTCGAAAAATAAAACTGCAACTCCGCGGTGCGGGTGTTCTGTTTCAGTTCTATTTGAAAAATGAAACAGCTAGAACAAAGTAGAGCCGCGTTGCAAGCAGTCTTAGGACAAAATTCTTTGTTAAAAGTTAAGATCTATCACCCTGTGATGCGTGACAGCGCATAAATGTGCTCTTGTTTATAATATTCATTACCATTTCGCCTATCGTAGTAAATACGCTTTATTTTAGTTCGTAACTATTTCTTTTATTGTGTTGTGCGCGCCTAATCCGGTTCCGATACCGGGCCAAACCCTGACCACTCTCGTACCGCGCTCATACACTAAAGTCTGGAACAACGCACAGTGGTCCAGATCGCAAAATTAAGTGGAAAATGGCTTTTCCGAAAAATGGTTAAGTTTTGGAGCTTTGGTGTCTTCAGAAGAGTTGTTGCATATGGAAAGGGGCAACTTTTGGTTTGGTTGAAAATTAGGGTGGTTCACGATTAGGGTGATTTTGGAAATCTAACTTTACAGGAATATTTTTGGGAATTTTTTCATCTTCTAGAAAGTTGACGGGCTTGCCAATCCAAGCAACTTTGTCGAAGACACCAAAATTTTATCTCGTAATCTACGCCTTCTACGACAAAATATATAGAAAGCATCTGAGCAAACCTTCAAAAATCAGTTTTTTTAACGTGGCAATTCAGGGTTAAGTTTTAGAGAAAAGTGGTATTCGGAGCACTTTTAGAGCTCTAAAAAACAAACATTTTTATTATCTGACAAGTCAATTTGGACTTAAGGGTCAAAAGTTACAGCGATTTTAAGGTAAAAAAGATGCAAATTTAAAACTTAAATATCTCGAAAAGGCGCAAGCTAAATTTTAAGCACTAGGCTGCATTTGAAAGAAGAGATCCAGCACTACAAACGCTGAAAAAATCTCAGGGGTGTTTTTCTTTAAACTCAAGATATCTTCATTTGAAAAAGTCTAATTTTCAAAGGAAAACCTTATGGGACCACCCTAACGAATTTCGAAAATTGTCCAAATATATGTTTTTCCATGTAATATTGCCCGCTGAATCTGAATCTGCCCTCAGAATTGACCCAAAGTGTCGAAAAATCGATTTTTGGTCATATTTTGGGTTTCCATGTAAAATTATCATTTAAACCCAAAATATGACCAAAAATCGATTTTTCGACACTTTGGGTCAATTCTGAGGGCAGATTCAGATTCAGCGGGCAAAATTACATGGAAAAACATATATTTGGACAATTTTCGAAATTCGTTAGGGTGGTCCCATAAGGTTTTCCCTTGAAAATTAGACTTTTTCAAATGAAGATATCTTGAGTTTAAAGAAAAACACCCCTGAGATTTTTTCAGCGTTTGTAGTGCTGGATCTCTTCTTTCAAATGCAGCCTAGTGCTTAAAATTTAGCTTGCGCCTTTTCGAGATATTTAAGTTTTAAATTTGCATCTTTTTTACCTTAAAATCGCTGTAACTTTTGACCCTTAAGTCCAAATTGACTTGTCAGATAATAAAAATGTTTGTTTTTTAGAGCTCTAAAAGTGCTCTGAATACCACTTTTCTCTAAAACTTAACCCTGAATTGCCACGTTAAAAAAACTGATTTTTGAAGGTTTGCTCAGATGCTTTCTATATATTTTGTCGTAGAAGGCGTAGATTACGAGATAAAATTTTGGTGTCTTCGACAAAGTTGCTTGGATTGGCAAGCCCGTCAACTTTCTAGAAGACGAAAAAATTCCCAAAAATATTCCTGTAAAGTTAGATTTCCAAAATCACCCTAATCGTGAACCACCCTAATTTTCAACCAAACCAAAAGTTGCCCCTTTCCATATGCAACAACTCTTCTGAAGACACCAAAGCTCCAAAACTTAACCATTTTTCGGAAAATCCATTTTCCACTTAATTTTGCAATCTGGACCACTGTGCAACGGAAGCAAAAGTAATGGATATTGAAGAACTGACAGAACAACCTTCCACCTACATAATCTTGTACGAAACTATAATTTGAATATTTAAGCTGGAACCTACAAAAATAGCAACACTAGAAAATCAAGAAAAGGAACGACAGATTTGGAGAGTTTGCAAGGTGTGGAATCCTCAAACTATTGAGAAACCCAAACAAAAGTTTACAATGTTTTTCGAGTCTCTTTTTGCAATTTGGAACCTGCATTCATCACAGCATGATTAGAAGAACTAAACAATAGTATGTCACTTACGAGCCAGGTAATGTAAGGATGAGACTTTTCATGATAGAACGCAAATATTAAAATGATTCACGGATCTTTGCGGCGAGCAGGGTGCGGATTTACCTAACACCTAAAGGACTCCACTTTCCATATAGATACACGTATGAAACAGTACGTAGTGAACTGTCTAACAAAACTGAAAGCATTCTAAGGGTTTCATGTACACCGGACCATCGGAAACGATCGAGCGGGAAAATTTAGTCGAAGGAAAAAATATCCCTCTAGTATCGTTATGTTTACTTGTCGATTTTTACGGATTGTTCTAAACATGACGGATGAATGTACTTAAAGTCCACGTCGGCATTCGGGAAGTGCACCCTATTTTTCGAAAGTTCAAAACAATATAATTTCTTGAAACTTAGGCAGAAAATTGCTGACGTGCCGTTACGATTTGCCTGTCGCAGGTGTGCAGCGATTCTGGAGTGGTTGCTGATAAATTTGGAGAGGACTACACTATTTCCCTCCAAGAAAACTCGGTCCCAGTAGAACCAAGGTGTTATGGACACTTTTGGTAGGATTCCGTGGCAGAACCTGCCATTGTCGCCGTTGTCCCAGTTGTTTTGCCATAGCTGCATTGCCTTCACCCGGCTTGGGTACGAGATGTCCAACGAATTAGGCTGGTATGTTTCTCCTTCCTCCTCTATACAGAGTAGAAATATCCAGAATTTCGCGAAGCGAAATGAAACGCTATGTTTCACCTTCCCTTCCACCAGGTCTTCAGTGAATTGGAGATCAATGCTCCGCCTACGGCATGCTATGAACCGCCTACTTTGAGCAGTTCACCATACAAAACGATACAATGTTGAAAATGTTGTCGCATACGCAGGCTCATTTCTGAACGAGCCACCAAGGGAGGAACATTTGCTGTTGCTGATGCGGAACCGAGAAGGAAACCGGCCACGAGGAAATCCACAGCTAGACGCGCTGCTCTCACCCCGCTCCCCCAAACCGGTGACGGATTTCACAGCTCGAGGCAGCTGTTCTCTCTGCCGCAAAATAAGCAGCCACAGTTCGCCCACGCGAGTCATTTCTGAACGAGTACTGTAAAAGACCACATCGGAACGGCGCAGCAAAAGGAGAAGGAAGTACACCATCCGCCGGCCACCGAAATAGTTCTGGCCACCTCTGGCAGCTTTTCAAGACCTGACTGCACCTGACAGGCGAGGCAAAGAACTCGGAAAGAAAAATGCCAAGCGGGACGCAAGCTGTACGTATAGGCGGAGGTTAAACGAAGGAGCAATTCGCATTCGCATTCGCATTCGCATGGAGATGGTGATCTTAGCGGGTTGCAGACTAGATTTCGTCATGTTTGTGTGATGATTATCCAGCCCAGGTTGCTTAGAAATTGATTAAAGGGAATTAAAACCAATTCTACCCGAACAGGACAGGCAGCACCATGAAAGCCATCCATTGCCGGCCGCTCCCATCTCCACCATTCACCGGGAGAGGAAAAAGGATTCGGAGCACGGGAAATGTTGATGCTTGACTTACTTAGAAAAAGGTAGCGAAACCGCAGGCTCTTTTTCCCAGCCCTATTGTGGAACTCAATCAAATTGACCATTTGACCAAATTTGATCGAATTCAAACAACAAGGTTGCGTAAGTGTCGCGTGGAGTTGGTAGTTGTGATGGGTAAAGGTCTGGGATTCGCTCTAAGCAAGCGATACGACCAGTGGCATAAATGAGATTATTGGATAAAATATTATTCTCAAGGCAAGCAATCGGATGCTGCTGTTGAGACAATTCCCGTTTAGTGAATGTGTGGAATTATTATGTTTTAACGATTTGAAATTTATTCTCAAGGTAAGCAACTAGATGTTGAGACAGTTTTTATTTAGTTGAGTGTTTTTTTTTTTTTAAATTTTATCCCGACGCGAAATTTATTTTTAATGATCCACTATTAGACAGCCGGCTGTGGAAATATAGGATCATGTTAAACCTTTTTGACGAAGACTACATACTTTTTCAGAAATCCGACGTATATTGAATAAATCTTCCGGCACAATTGTCAAACGAAAGCAGAAAAATAATCAAGAACGCGTTGCAAATCGAACCGAATTTGCTAAATCAGAACAAAACATCATGCCTAACTAGATATTGAACATCGTAGTATAAAAACAGCTTAAGTTATTTGCAAAACTTTAAAATGTTGTGTTTTCATCTAATTTTCATTGAACTTTCATTATGATTTTTGGACAATATAAAAAGCATTTATTGTTATTGTAAGTGTTGAGGTATATAGTTTTTGCCATAACCTTCACTATTCTGTAGATAGATGAGTCCAAAAACATCAAAAAATGCATTTTTAATTAAATTTTCTGCAAAAAGCGTGGTCGGGGCAAAATGCACCGCTGTGAAGCTCCTTTGTAAAAACAGCGGTGTCATCTAGTGGTGACTAGTGAAAACTGATTTTACCCGGTGCATTTTGCCCCATGTTGTGGTGCATTTTGCCCCGTTGTTGTAGTGCATTTTGCCCCAATGTTGCGGTGCATATTGCCCCGCATGGCTGTTTGAAATGAATTAAAAATGTTTTTAGAAATTTGATATTTTCGAACAATTTTAAGTTTTTTAAGACTTTTTTCTCATGGATGACGAAGAACAATAGTTTTTTTAGAACATCGAACAAAATTCTTCCACAGTAATGCTGTAATGGTTGAGAAATCACAGTTTTCCCTTAGGGGGTGCATATTACCCCCTCTCCCCCTATATAACCGACGATTATTTGCCAAATTATATTTTAATTCTCGACCGATTTGTTTAGATTTAACGCGGCTTTAAATAATTCATTGAGCTAAATATGGAAATAAAGTACAAATAAACTCAGCCACACTCTCATACACACATAAACCAATACACATATTTTTTTCATATTTCCAGTAATATTAGAAAATTTCTAATTCCGGACAAGCGTGCTCATTGTCAAAATTCCCCAATCAGTGGGTGGCACTCACATTTTCAAACTGTGGTCACCCTCAAGTGGCTCTCACTCATGATTCATTCCTCCTCATACACAACCACACATACTTGAGAAGCTAACAAGAAACGCGCTCACCAAAGCTGCTGAAAACTCCGGAGACCGCTTGCCGCTCCTGTGACCGGCTTCCCGGTTTGTTGATGTCCGCGTGTCCAACATCCGGCCTCCGGCCAGCCGCCCCCTCTCATGCTGCTGCTTCACCTACACACCCAACCAGTGTATGTCTGAAAGCACAGACCTTTCTTCCACGACACTGACACACCGATAGAAATGAACACAACGAGAGATGCTGTCAAACTTTTTCTCAGCTCTCTTTCTCCGATCCGACAAAATTCACTTCCGCGTACAAACACACACACACGCCCGCATCGAAATCAAAATAAGAGAACGCCTGGCCGGAGGTTAAACGAAGGAGCAATTGCTCTAAAACAGTAAACTTAAACGACCCTTTTCAGGGCATGGTGTGGTTTCGTACATCAAATCAAAAAATCGATGTAGTTCCCTGGATCGTTCTGTTGTGCAACCTGTTTAAGCTGCTAGACATAGTTGCAACGTTGCCAAGAATCAGGTGTGCGTTGTGTTGGTCGATCTCTCAACGCAATCCTCAAACAATTTTCCCGAAAAATATCGACCCGTAATCTCAATAATCGATTGGACACAGGACTTATTGACAGCAGCGCGCTTGGGTGGGATCCCCACTTTTGACCAGCTACAGACCGCATGAAGTTCACGTTACGTATTTCCTCCACTACTGCTCCGTTGATGTAGAGTTCAGGAACATCCGACAGACATCTTTTACTGATGATCATTGCGGCGCATTTCGGTGGTGAAACTTCGAGACCAAGTTCTTTCGAGTTCTTTTCGGCATGTGTTCATGTTGACTTTCTGAAAACGCGGGAACTCGTTAAGGGTTCTTGGTGCCGGGGAACGCGCGTTGACGTGGAGTTGGCTGGTTTCTTGAAGGTCCGCTGGATGCCACCGAGCTGGTAGTTGACCGACCGATGCTTGAAAACTAGTAGGTCCTTGGGAATGGGCCTGCTGATGCTTTTGACTTGCGTTATTTTGTTCCTTGGCCTTGGGGCAGCCATTGTGGTCAGCCTTATGGTCGTCAGCGACCTCTTTCTCCGGCACCTCTGCCACCTCCGTCGTCCTTAAGCTCATCGACATTAACTTGCTGCCCGCTGTAGGCAACGCTAAGGGTTTCGACCAACCGCTGGGGGATGGTGCATTAGGGTGTAATCTGCCCACCATTGAAAAAACGGCTAATATCCACTTTTGGCAAAAACGAGATATTAGCACCAGGTGGTAGAGGATGTTCCAACGCATCTCCTGGAACTTGAATTTTACTGAAATAGTGCTTAGACTTGGCTGCCGATGCGAAAAACCAAACGGCTATTATGCCACTCTTATGGAAAATTGCCTTGACGGAGATTTTGTCACAAACACTTAAACGCGTTTTTCTCGGAATACTTGATTTGGCATAATAGCCGAATTTTCAATTATGGGCAGTAATATCAAAACCGATTTTCCAACACAGCACTTTTTAAGTTCCTTTTGGGGTCCTAAACAACTTCCCAAAGTTTGGGAACGATTGGTTTAGTCCTCACTTTGCGTAAAGCGATTCAATTTTCTATGAAAATTTGTATGGGAAAACTATTTTTTTTGGATTTTGATTTTTATAAAATTCACATTTCACGCTGTACTAAAACCGGACTCATATTCGGATGCTCTGGAAGGTGCTCTACAACTTTCCCGAAGAGAGTATGGTGCTAACTTGCTCCTGAAAGAAGATACAGCGTGATTTTCGAGCAAAAAACACGTTTTAGACGAGTTTTAAACACACTATATTTTTTTATAGGAGCAAGTTGGCACCATACTCTCTTTGGGAAAGTTGTAGAGCACATTCCAGAGCAACCAAATATGAATCCGGTTTTAATATAGCGAGAAACGTGGATTTTTGAAATATCAAAATTAAAAAAAATGATTTCTCCCATACAAATTTGTATGAAAAATTGAATCGCTTTGCGCAAAGTGAAGACTGAACCAATCGTTCTCAAACTGTGGGGAGTTGTTTAGGACCCCAAAAGGAACTGAAAAATTGCTGTGCTGGAAAATCGATTTTGATAATACACCCTAATGCCCCATCCTTATACAACAGTTTACCACAGCTATTCGTTTTCGTTGCTCGTAGTGTTGAAACTTCCATGCGACAGTAAATTCTTGCATTGCAGACCACTTCCCGAACACGGACGGGAACTTCAAGTATCTAAATGGGAATCGCCACGTAACGCACAACACTTTTCGTTTTTCGTGATTAACACCGCATCAGAATTAGTGCCCTTAGGGCAAAGTTCTTCCAGTGTTTTGCTCTCAGAGGTAAACCTGGAGATCCGCCTGCCATCGACAAACCGATGGCGAAGTGACCGAACGGGACTTCAACCCTGGCCGTCTGCTTGAAAACTGGAAGCGCTTTGTTGCGTATAAAACGCAGATTGACTCGACCCTGATAGGTTGCTGGTGAAGACGTATTCGTTCTATTGTTGTGTACGATCGGTCAAACTGTGTGAAACACCAAAGTTTTGTGAGTATTGTAATCTTGTGAATTATTTGTATTTTTGTGCTAACGCAATAAAAGTTGTAACACAAATTATTGCGGGTTTTTCGCCTCCGTTGGTGAAAGTTGTATGGATGTGACAAATCGTAAAAAGCCTCCGTATTCGCAACACGTTTTAGCGGTAATCCAATTTGTTGCATTCCAGGTACTTGAAGTTCACATCCGTGTTAGGGAAGCGCTATTTCGATGGCCAGCTTCAGAAGATTGCTCGTTCTAGTTTGCCATAGGTCCTGAGCGCTATATGTAAACAAAGTCGTTTTTCGATCAACAATTGTAATTATTCTCGTTCAATTAACGAATTATCAACTTCAAAAATGCTTCAGATTTTTTACTGGCTGGTGCAAGTATTGCAAACTACCAGAGAAATGCTAATTTGGCTTTTTTTAGAGTAAATTTTTGCGAAAGCTTGTATGATAGAATTTTAAAAGAGAAATTCTTCTAAGCTGCAATATTTTTTGTTGGAGGTCGATAGAAGTTGATCTTGAAACAACAACAAAAGAATACAATACCAAGGGACGCTTCTTGAGCCAATTTCGACTCCTAACCTTAATCTCTTATCACCATTGCAGCAGTACGTGTGTCTGTCTGTTCAAGAAGTGAGAAGTAGTGATAAGCGTCGTCTAACACAATGACTTTGCCGTATCTTACCCACCTCTTCATAACGACCAAGAACCAAAAGTTTCGTCGCAACCCCGTAATCACACTTGCCACTTGATATTCCACTCCCGTCATGGGGAGAGGACACCCCGAAGGGGACAACCTAACGGAACCCGCGCGTCCAAATTCGGCTAGCTACTCACTTGCTTTCTTAAACTCGTCCGTCTCGGCGAGCAGCTCGGCCGCCTTGTCCACGCCGACCAGGTACGGGATCTTGTTGAACATGCCAAACGAGTTGAACCGCCGCACCGGCGACAGCTTCTGCTCCTTGATCTTCTGCCATGTCTCGAGCCGGAAGGTGCGCTTGGTGATCTCTTTCGCTGCCGAGAGAAGGTTTGAGGTTAGGTTCGCGGATTTTTTTTTTCGTCGATTGCTTGGTGAACTGGAAAAATCAAACTTCTGACAGATCGCGGCAGCGGAAATTCTTTCAACATTACGAAATTCACGCGCTCTCTGCAGTGTGTGACATCATCGCAGCAAGCCGCGCGCGATGACCACGATCTGTGTTCATGGCTTGAGAAGCAAAAAAAAAAAGTTTGACTTTTCAAGCCAGTCATCATCGCAGCAAGCCAAATAAACACAGCAAACTTCCAAATTTGACCCAAAAAAGGGGAAAAGACGCGCTCGGCGCGCGTCCGGAAATAACCCAATGACTTCACAACACTCACGTTTGTCCTCCACCGGTGGAAGCGGAGATTCTGGGGCTGCTGCTGGGGCCGTGGCCGTCGCCGCCGCCGCCACCGTCTCACTCTGGTCTTCCGCCATTCTGCGCTGCGTGCGTGCGTGTCCTCTGTTCCTTCTGCTGGTCGCTCGGGTGTGTCACTCGCAAAAAGGTTGTTCAAATCTTTAGAATCTGCTCCGCAGGAACCTGGTTCGGGATGTGGGCTGACCGACGACGAAATCAAGAAGGATGGAAAAAGAAGAAGAATTACACCGACTGCAGCAGGATGGTTGCTCTAGAAAAGTGCGATTCTGGCCCTAGCTCCGCTGTGATGGCTTGCTACGATCTTTCTGACTCGTACTCGCCTGCCCTCCTCTTCACGGCGAAACTTTGGCCGTGGAGGAGAGTGAGATAAGGAGAGGCGAGAGAGGGAGAAGACCGCGGTACTCAAAGAGGGCAGGGATGCCAGGAATTTTGGACTTTTACCTCTGTGTTTCTCGATTAAAATTTTAATTTCTTAAATTTCAAAAATAACCTATGCATATTTTCTCCAGAGATGGGGAAAATATACCCTTTTTTGTCACACTTGGTTTTCGACCTCTTCTCATCACATTTGCAGTTTGTCGCTATTCAAATCAACATTTTATTTGAGCTTTTTTTTATTACTTTGAAACAGTCAAAAACACTAAGCTGTAATTAAGTTCCAAGTTCTGATAGGCCGATAATAGAAATGGGCAGAGAAAGGGAGAAAGAATCAATCAAACCATAGCGTTGTAGTTCGTATGGAGAATTAGGGCGGTTCATCGCTCTTGCATACAACTAAAAATTGCATGCAATATGTAGAAAACCCGAACAGCACTTATTCTAGAGAAAAATCATTCGGCCCAGTCAAAATATTTAAAAAAAAAATCAAAGTGCACATGTTTCTGAGCACCCTAAAGTTTATGCTTCCCTCGAGTTGAGCTTGTAATTAATAACACAACAAAACCACAAAGTTAGGGAGCTAAAAGCTTACATAAAAATAGCAGTAACAGTCTAGATAAAAAAAAGTTAAAAGTTATATGAAGTTTTTTTAACACCTCGTCTTCACAGTTATTTACTGTTTTAAAAGAAATAAGTTATTTAGTGTTATGAATCCTAACCAACATTCAGTTATTCTTTAATTAAAACTCTGGCATACTTTCCAAAGTTTCAGTCCGCCTATACAAAATATTCAGTTCAGTTCAGTTTTCCTTGTTATCTATATATATAAAAAATTTCGACGGTTTTGTTCGAACGCGAATCAGTTCAATACGGAGCGTCGGATCGAGGTGCTTTTTGTTGCGCTGGGTTCGTATAAGCACAAGGAAGGTTTATACGCTAACAAATTGACACTTTGGCCACTTTGGAACCGATTCCAGAGCATCGGCAATTTGTGAGGAAAAAGTTACGTAAAATCAAATTTTGATCACAGGAGGCTGAATAGGCAAAAAATAAAAAAATAAACGTCAACAAACGAAAAAAAAGGCAGAACGAAGTTTGTCGGGTAAGGCTTGTTGTTTATATTCTTTCACTTTATATTTAAAGTTTACACAAATAAAGAAGGCAAACACTAAATTAAACAGTTAATGGGGCTTTTGTTCATTATTTGTCATAAAAAAGATGAAAATTATAGAAAATAATATTGATTTTTGGGCCAGTTTTTTTTACTGAAGCTCATAAAGCAAGTTGTATTGTATACTACAAACTTGCATTTGCAGATTCGAAAAAAAAAATTGCAAAGGTCAGTGTTGAAAATCCGACGACTATGATTAATTTGGCGATTAATCGCTGCCTGTTACACCGCACGAATAAGACTGCTGAGAATAATCTTTATTCTCAAATTGCCACGACTAGCTGTCATTCGTCAAGAGTGCAGACGATGATTGTAACAACACATGACTGCTGGTGTTAAATGGGGAAAATTATAATCAGATCGCAGTAAGTTGACGACTAAACCCAATCATTCAAATTTTTATTCGTCTATGCCACAGCCAGCGATCAAGTGTCAGTCGGGAAAGAAACGATCAAAGCATACACAGAGGGCCTTTCTTCAGGCAATCGTTATTCGCTCGAAGTGATTTTTTTTTTTCAACCTTGCAAAAGGTAGAAAAAATACCACACAGTAATGTTAATCTCAACGTTGTATTTTCAAATAATGTTCTATTGAGCAACTATGACTGAATGTAATTGAACTTTTTTTTTATATATTTTCAGAGGCGACTCGTGCCCGAATGAATCACCTGTTCAATGTAATTTTTTTTAAAGTTTTTAGTTTCCGATGGCTTTTATATTTACGTTTTATTATTTTTATACTATTATAATTTTCGGTTTATGCAAATAATCAACTAAAATTATGATTAAGACTTTTTTATCTCATTAAAATGTATTTTTAAGACTTATTCATTAGTGTGGGGAATGTGGAAAAATAGGGCAATTGCTCCGCCATTGAAATTCAAGGGAACTTATTAAATATTGTACTTAATTTTGATACTATTTATCAGGATGTCCAGAAAAAATACCACATCCTTCACAAAAGAAAACTGTTTGTTGGGCTTTTTTAAGCCCTACTAATTTTGAGCTAACTTAGTTACTCGAGGACAAAGCTATTTAAAAAATCAATTTGCATTCGAAAATGATTTTTTAATCTTATTTTACTTTTTACTTTTTAGAACCAGGTCGGTTAGCTTTTAATAAAAAAAAAAAAGTAAATCTTTCCCAGTTCCTGAGGGGAACACCCGTCAAGAGTATCGGGGCCGGCATTTACAAAGCGGATTCAGTGGCAGTTTTTCACTCAACTAATGTTAACATGTTTAGGTTAATGTTAACATTCCATAGGTCGCCTCCCTAAGGTGTCGTGATAAGGTCCAGTTTGTGACGATACACTACCTTCCCTTTACTAAGCAATCGAATCCAGAAGGGAAAAGATCACCAGTTGTGTTGGTCCGAGCCGGGATTTGAACCTCGATCTACCGCTTACGAGGCGGAAGCGTTACCACTAGGCTACGTGGCTCGGTTAGCTTTTAATCCTTTGTCAAATTTCTAGAGAATTCAATAAACTCACTATCCTGTCAAAGAGAATCTCCACTGCTTGTTGAATCCTTATATCACTGACGAACTGACGTGCCACCCCATACATATTTTGGAGAAAATTCTGTCCGCAAATTCTGCAGCGAACACCAACTCCATCTACCTCCACGCTCGCTAAACTAATCCTCTCTCGCACACGTGTTTTTGATATTGCAAACACGCTTCAATTTGTAATCTGCGTCGGTTCAAAAAAATCTGCGCTCAGAACGATTTTGGAGTGCGCTGTTCGATTCGGCGAAAGCGTGTGTCAGTTTATGCTGACTTCAACAATACATTGCATGTAAACATTGGAGCGACGCGAGAGAAGAGAGCTTTCAAATAGAGGGAAGAGAGGAAATTCGTTTGACTTTGACGTTCACTGGAAGCAACAACGCCAATCAAGAAGAAGACAATCGTGGTCAAAAGTGGCTTGCTCGTGGCACGTCAGTTCGTCAGTGCTTATATTTTCGGAGTTCAATTTCCGAATAAAAAGAAGGGCTTTCGATGTTCAAAATAAAAAAAAATATTGACCTGAATCCGAGAAAATGAAAATATTTGTTTTCAGCATCAATGGAAAACAGATTTCAAAACAAATTCAAGCCATAATATATGGAATATTCAACTAGAGTGAACCGGGACTACAGTCTGAATAAATACAGTCGTTTTTGAAGCATTTAATGGCATCAAATCTTAAAATGAATTTACACATTTTTTAGGACTGGATCCGCTTTAAATAGAACCATCCGAAAAATAAAAAAAAACGATCAAAATCATGGTTGAATCTACTGTCATAATTCTTCTCATGTGTCCAAATTCTCCTCAGATAACAGTGATGTTGGAAAAAGCACAGCACTATTTTGTTTCAATTGTTTCAATTCAATCTATCAATCACACTATCTAAACTTAACTTACATCACTCTCCAGTAGCGAAAGAATCCACTAGCAACCAAGAAGAACGAAGACGTTCAACGCGCGCAGTTGATCATTCCAGTTTTAAAACGAGCCATCGCCAGTCTGCGCAAAACAGCATAAAGCCTAAAAGTGCGCCAAATAGAGAGCAATATCTCTCGCGCTCTCTCATTTATGCACGCTCCCAACGTGCTGTCAACGCGCTGGCTTGTTTACCTTTTGCCTGCAGCTCCCTACTGAGCTGAGTCGGCTGTGGCCAGGGGGTGGCATTTCGCTCTCTCCCAAAAAATGCTGTCAGTTCACGCTCTCAGTTTGAACCAGATTTACCAACACCTCGATACTGCCGCTGCGTATGAATAGGAAGCCTTTTACATGTGTTGAAGTTTTTCTGTATGGAGATTTTTTCTCTGAGGGTCGGCGTTGAACGCGACGAGCATTTGCGCGTGGCCCGCAGGGCTCGCATTTTTCGCTCTAGTATTGGTGGGTTGGAAACAGTTAAGGGTGGCGGGCCAAAGCTTTTTCGGTGCATGCAGCGCTGCTAATTTTTTCTTCAGAAAAGTCGATGGAAATCGATGGGTTCATGTTCACATCCATTTTATATGAATGTGCCTCAAGAGACTCTGAATTGCATATTTGACCTCAAATAAAAAGGTTCCAACCCAAATTTACCAGATTTCTATCTTTCTTTGAAATAACACCAAAATCCAAGCTAGAAACCTCAAAACGACCATACAAAAATCTTATCTTTGTACAATTTGTCATGAAAATACAGCAACAGATTGCCCGAATACAAATTCCACCATAAACATTGCAAAAATTAGAGGTTTTCATTTAAAATCTATTTATTACTCAAAAAGTTCCCATCATATTTTTTTTTCAATCCTCTGCCATACTACACTGTATTATTTTAAAACATTTTCGAATCTATCACATTGTAGAGAACAATTTTATGAATAATTTCAATAAAAAAAAGTATCAATTTTGGTTCAATACAAGCAGGGATATACCCAATTTCATAAAATAAAAAGCAATTTTGGATTTAATTCCCATTCAAACGATGAACAATGTTTGTTTCCGATAGTAATTGGCTTATCATACCACCTCCTATCACCTCCTCCTTTTACCTTATTTTTTCTTATTTCAAATATTTGCTTGTTTTTCGCATTATTTACGATAGAGTGATACCATTTTCATTTAAATTCTACCAAATTGATTGAGGCATTGTCTGGGACTTTACAAAAATTACTGAATAAATATTTTTACAAGAATATAGGAAATGTTATTAAAACATTCAGCCAAAGTTAGTCCCAGTTTTTTTTTAAACAAAGTGCAAAGGCAAAGTGACATAAAACAAGACAAACTTCCAGCCCTACAATTTCCCTTAATTTTAAGAGTTCTGTTTGATCCCTAAGTTAGGAATTAAATATAAATATTTTATTTAAAAAAATATTCTGACAAATGAACGACAATAGTAGTTCAAAATGAGAATTTTCCAACACGAGTTGAACATTTATTCAATAATAAGACGAGTGCTGAAGAAATGGAGTTATGCATCGAGTTTGAAACAACATTTATTGCAATTAGGTCCTCAAATCAAGCTTCCCATGCGCCAGTGCCAACGCACACCGCGGGATTGGTTTTCTAGCTTCGGTACGTGCCTGAACCCATTTGTGTATTGGTATCTTGGTACATCGTACCAGCGCACCACGACACTCTCGACTCGCCCCATCGGTTTTGTGTCTGGCACTCACCCATGGCATGAACCCAGCGTGCCGTGGTACGCGCCGTGGTATTGAACCCGTTTTGTACCGCCAGCGCGTACCACGGCACGTACCTCGGCTCGTAACGAGTGAAGCACCTTGGCTCATATACCGGGTACATGCCATGGGTGAGTGCCAGACACAAAACCGACGCGGCGAACCCAGAGTGTCGTAGTGCGCTGGTACGATGAACCAAAATACCCTCGGTTCGTGTGAGTCGGGTACGGGTGTAAACCGAACAAAGCAGGCGCAAAGCAAACCCGTGGTACAAGTGAACCGCGTGTACCGCACGGTGCAGGGAAGCTTGCCTCAAATTAAGTTTAAGTTGGTTCCTAAAATGAAGCTTAGATTGCTGGTATTATTGTTTACAGCGATAAAGCTTATTTTTCTGAGTACGACCACAAAGAGTTTAAAATGGATTTTTAAATCAATTTTGAAAAATTAACCTCGCGGTCCTTCTTGACAGACAATGTCTCTCTTGACAGCTCGTTTCAAGGGGACCATAGTTGATCCATCGAAAAAAAGTGATCAGAAATAATTTTTGAATGTTTTTTACCGTTGTAGATAAAAGTTGACATAGGGCTTTAGTACCCAATTAAGTATAAATTTGTGATTTTAGTGTCACAACGATAAACCTTATTTTTCTGAGTTAAATTACCCTTTGTACGTCCGCAAAGGATTTAAAATGGATTTTTAAATCAATTTAAAAAAAATACTTCGCGGCTCTTCTTGAAAGAAAAGGTCCTGCTTGACAGCTCGATCCAAGGGGACCAAAGTTGATTCATAGAAAAATTACACAAATTACAAAATTAAAATTAAAAATTTGTGTCATGTCGAAATACAAAAAAAAAGCAAGAAAAGTTGCTTCGCAACTAAGTTGCAAAAAATATTATTCATCCCAGCTGGCCTGGCAACCCTGCCCAGAGAACTCTCTTCGGGAGAGTGGAGAGAGAGGGAGCGCTGGAGTACGTGCATTTCATTCATAATTTTATTTTGCTCTCTTTCCTACTCAACACAACACCGCAACCCACCACACACACAACCCTCTTTTATTTTTTACAGATTACTACGACGAACTCCAAAAAGGGGTCGTCGAAAAACAATAACATTTTACAAAATAGACTAAACTAGTCTCAAATTTATTCAAGCAGCAAATTAAATTTCCTAAAAGCAAACTACGTAACGCATCGACCGACAAAGGTCAACGGCCTCGTCAAAACATACGTTATCTTTGGATGACCCTCGCCGCACTAACACCAACACATTGAACACGAATCACACAAAACGTCAAACTTACCTTTTCAAGAAGCGAAGTTTTCCTTCGACGTAAATCTACAATTTTACTCACTTTTCCACCGGAAAATCACTCAATTTTATCAATTTTTAAATCTCCAAACAAAGTCACTTCCTTTACGAACCGAAATTTAACTTCCTCTCGACTGCTTCGATCAAAATTAGTAAACTTTTTCCACTCAACTGCAGCGGCTTTTGCCGACGATGTTTGGTTTGTTCTCCGCTCTGCGACTCAACAACGAATGCAAAAAAGGGGAGAGGGCGAACGGAAAAACAACAATCGAAACGAACACACACACTGCGTCACTTCCGGTTTTGAAGGGCCAAACCGCGAGGTACGCTCAGCAACCGAGTGAGAGAGATGGCGTGATTTGCTAGCGATGAGCGCAGGGGAAAAAAGAGACGGAAAATGGGCCAAAATGGGTGATGAGCGCACCTTGTTTGCAAACATGACGCGACGCTTTTTGTTGTTGTTGGAAAACGGTTACCAAAGGCAAAGAGATGCACAGTGAAACTTTGCAAACCAGAAATTTACCAAGTGGTCAAAATCTACTAAATATTATTTTTGCAACTATTTTTCATTTCCAAAAACAAACTATGCTGAAAAATTATATATTTCAGCACTGTTTTATGTGCTGAAAACTTGACCTGTTCTGCGCTGTTTTGAAATTAATAATCTAAGGGAGAATATATACTTCAATGCCTCCTGTGGCCGAATGGTTACGGGTTTCGCCTAATAAGCGGAATGTCATGGGTTCTTCTCAGGGTGGCAGCCTTAGGTTTAAGTTCAGAGGTAGCAGCAACCGTATGAGTATAAAACGGTTGCTTCACGTGCTCTTCTAGCATGTGATCAATCTTGGGATATTCCTTTGCGCCTCTTCCCAAAATACATTCCTCGTGTCTTCGCATGTAAATAATGCCCAGCCGATCGGTATTGCACTGCAGTCCAGTCGCATTGTCCAGATCAGAGCAAAGGGAACACCGCAAGAGTAGTGCCGCAAAAAGACAATTGTCTTTACAAGACCCCGCGCGGCAAATAATAGCTGCTGGGAAGAGCTTGAAAAATGACACAAAAAAATTGTCACCGCGGTTCTAGCGATACATAGCGCACAAGGCACAAGGAATGGAGTTTACAGCATCTGGATGGAACAGCACTTTCCCTCTCAATAGGGACTGTGTTATAGATCTGGAAATGCTTAATAACAGTAAAAATGGGTAACACGATACAATAGTCCTTGTAATCAGGATTCCGTGTCTTAATACTCAAACAGAAAAAAAAAACCGTATGAGTATAAAACGGTTGCTTCACGTGCTCTTCTAGCATGTGATCAATCTTGGGATATTCCTTTGCGCCTCTTCCCAAAATACATTCCTCGTGTCTTCGCATGTAAATAATGCCCAGCCGATCGGTATTGCACTGCAGTCCAGTCGCATTGTCCAGATCAGAGCAAAGGGAACACCGCAAGAGTAGTGCCGCAAAAAGACAATTGTCTTTACAAGACCCCGCGCGGCAAATAATAGCTGCTGGGAAGAGCTTGAAAAATGACACGAAAAAATTGTCACCGCGGTTCTAGCGATACATAGCGCACAAGGCACAAGGAATGGAGTTTACAGCATCTGGATGGAACAGCACTTTCCCTCTCAATAGGGACTGTGTTATAGATCTGGAAATGCTTAATAACAGTAAAAATGGGTAACACGATACAATAGTCCTTGTAATCAGGATTCCGTGTCTTAATACTCAAACAGAAAAAAAAAACTTCAATCGGACCCTAATGTTGACATTCAGCAACTAAAGGTAATTTTCATCTGGTATCCTGTGGAAACAAAAGCTTCATCAATGAAAGCAGCTCCTTCAACAGCGCCACGTTTTCGGCTTGGTCCTATTGACGCTGTCCTGGACCTCTGGGCTTCAAATCTTCCATGGCCTTCGGATACTGCAGCGTCCACTTAGCTTGGTTCCAGCCCGTCTGGCTCGGATTACTTACGTTGCGTCCCAGAGTGGACGCACTGATCGCGACCTCGATCCATCGGAATACGCCAAGGCTTGGCGTCTGCTTGACCGAACCTCACAGTAATCGTATGGTTGTACGCGATTTGGTCCAGCCAGAACCGTCTGTTCTGCGATCCATCGAACAATCTCAAGAACAAACAGGAATCCGCGGGGCGGGGCTTCCAGTACTTGTGCACAGAGTCATACACGCCCAAGTAACCATCCAGCATTAATATAAATCATAAATTAGCTGTTCATCAGCATTCACCAGCTAGTTAGTCATAAAACAGCTAAGCTCATAACAAATCAGCTCTAAAACAATTGCTTTAGGCTTTGCTGAAATGCAGCTGAATTAATGCTGCTCCTAGCAACACTGCTGGATTTTTTTCCCATTAACTGGCAACACAGTAGAGGTGTGAAAGAGAGAGAATGAAGCAAACGAAAATAAACACATTTCTTTCTCGCTCATCCCTTCAACTAGAACAACCATCACAAACCTGCGGAGAAAATTTCCGCTGTCAGTTGGTGGCTGAGATTCACCGTGATTTCATGCTTTAGCAGGTGCTGTCGATTTTTTCAGTCCTTGTCGAAATTTTTCTTAAGAGCTGAATAAACAAAATGAGGACTAATGTTGCGATTATTATGAAAGAGAATCGCTTCTTTTGAAAAATGTAGGTTGGCCTAAAGGTTGACATGTTTCGGGCGTCTTCGGTGCCTAAAGCATCTTTAGAATTCGCCGTGGGTACTGGGGTACTGGTCATAAAGGAGGAACCTGCCCCAGCAGAGTCTGACGGAGCATATACCACAGAGTTATTTTAGGTATCATGCAAAGTACAAGCACAGACAAACAGACGTGACTCTCCATACAAATAATTTTTGAAATTCATCGTCCTTCATCAAACCACCAAATCACGGCGACGCCAGCGCTGCCTGGTGAGCTTATGCCGAAGCGCAGCCCAAACATACCAATACAAACCCATTACTGTCATGTGTCATGTCAGTGTATGCGTGAGACAATCAAGCCTTAACGATTGTAAACATCAACAGCTGATTTAAATAATGTTGTTGTTGCTTATCGTCAGTACTCGATCAAATAAAAATAAACAATAACACCGACGGCCGAAGATGACGGCCAAACCATGCGGCAGCATCAGCAACGACGCACCACAACCGCAACGACAGACCAAACCACTGGTCCTCCCCGTTGCTCCCAAAAACATCCGCGTTTCGTTTCGAAACATCAGCGGGAAACGTGTCCACGGCGCCGTTAAGTTGCGTTAAACAGCAAAAAGTGGCTAATGAGATGAAAAAAGTCGCAAAGATTCCAAAAAAATGCTGCCGCAAACTCTTAGGTACATCGAAACAGAACAACTGTGGATGAAGATTGAGTGGCGCTCACGATCGACGCAACATCGCCAAAAGGACGACCAGCAGCAGCAATCTGAGCAGCAATCCATGAAGGATAATCAGGTTGCTCCGAAGGAGATGACTTCACCACAGAATCTGGCTTCCTCCGCAGTAGCGGACTCCTCATCAGTAGCCTCGGCAGCGGCAGGCCTACCGGGTTAATAGTGGGGCAAAGAGTATGTCCTCGCTAGTCAGCCGCTTATCTGACCCTGGTCGAAACTGCCCCAATCTTGTCCCGCAAAGCCTGGATTGTGGATCACCGTTAGAATTCCTGAATTCCATCATATTTTGTTTTGTTTTCATTTGCTACCACGTGCTCACACTCAACTTTACAACAACAAAAACACATTACACACACTGAGGAAAGACGGGCGAGCTGTCACGACAGCAGCGCCATCAGCGCCGGGTGAGTGGATGCCGAAGCTAAATTGCATTTGAAATAACCGTTTTGGCTCGGTTATTGAAGGACGATGGTTCCGAACTCGAGTGTCCCGTCTGTTTGTCTGTGGTACAAGCATTGGTAGGTTTAAAAACAGCTGCGGTAAGCCAACTCCAAATTGGGCGAATGGATAAAGGCGCAGAAAATTCAACACATCGGCGGCAAACTCAAGCATCAAGGCATCACATCTCCAACATCTACCTTTGACGCAAAAAAATCGGCTCTTCCCCACACGGACAGCTGAGTCGGTAACGTGGTAGTAAACAAACCAAAAATAGATCAGAAGAGGGGGAGGGGAAATAGAGAGAGCCGAGAGAGCCACATTTTTGCTTCTCTCAATTTTCTTTTTGACGTTTTGTGCAGGGTTGGATCAACAACAGTAGAGGCTAGCTGGAAATCAGAAATATAAAGTCCAAAACCGATCGCAAATCAGCTGTAAAAGCGCTTTTAGTGCAGATGTCTAAACTTGTTAGCAATAATCCGCAGCTGGTAAAGCGCTTGTAGTGCTGAACACTGACTTGTTTTAGTGCTGTTTGGTTACTTGGGCGTTGTTCTGCAGAATTCGGCATCCGTTCGCATCGAAGAGGACCTTGGTCTCGCAGGCAGTCAGCTTCTTCGAAGCCCAAGTAACCATCTAGCACTAGAAGAAATCATAAATGTGCTGTTTGTCAGCATTCTACAGCTAATCAGCCATAAAACAGCTAGGATGCAAACAAATGAGTTTTAAAACAACTGCTGTAGTATTAGCTCACGCAGAAAAATAAGGCTTATTTGAATCAACAAAACGTTTTGTTGATTCGAAAATCCAGATTTTTGTTGAATCAACGCTAAACGTCAAAGCAACTTTTTCAAAACAACAAAAGATTTTTGTAGAATTGAGAAAATCAAGGTTTGTTACAACGCAAAATCGGCGTTGATTATATTCAACAAAAATTTTGTTGAATCAAACCTCGTACAGGCTGATTCTACAAAATATTTTTCTGCGTGCTGATATGCAGCAGTTTTAACGCTGCTCCTAGTAACACTGCTGCATTTTCCCCCATTTTACGAAATAAACGAAAATAAAAACATCTCTTGCTCGCTCATTTCTTCAACCAGTACGACCAAAACAAACCAGCGGAGAAAACCGCTGTCAGTCGATGGCTGAGATTCATCGTAGTTTTATGCTTCTGATGTTTTTATTCTTTGAGAAGAATATTAATGGCTGGGTCTTCTTCGTTCAAAACCTGTATTTTGTTGGTGTTTGCGAGCACCTTTTCTTTGTGGAAAACTAAATGATCACTTCTAAAGGCTAGATTATTGCAGGTAGGCTTTTCTCGGCCACAATGGTGACAAATGGCTATTGCTAACTTTGGGATTCCCCGTGTGAATCATTTATTTATTATTATTATTATTTCTTTATTTTGGGAGGGACAAAAGCACTTCGATTGAAGTTGAGCTATGTCTGCTCTCTCCTCAATCACGGCATAAAACCCTTTTTCCACAGACAACAGACGTTTGGGCTCGATTCTTCCCTTGTGTAAATCATTGCTACAGATTTTTTAGTTGTGGCAATCCGTTTGTGGCGCTGCAGTCGCTTTGCCCTGACACATTGCCCGCTGTCAAAATATCGCTTTCCGCCTACTTTCATTTTGTTGGTTTTCAACGTTTGTAATCGTTTGTTCTGGTTCTGGTGTTTGAGAATCGCTTGCACTAGAAATCCGGTGGGGGAATCTGACGCGCCGGGGAGAACATTCAAGATTCAGGCCTTTGGTATGGCGACGAGGGTTCGCCGGAAGTGGCGGCACTTGAAGGTGAGGTGGGTTTCGAGGGCGTTGAAGAGGTTGATGCCTTGGAGGTGAGCGTTGAAATGCTCGTGGTAGCTGGTTTGTCGATTCCGGAGATAATCTTCGGAATGCGGTCGTTTGGGGCCAAAACGTTTACGGGGTTGGCCGTGATAATAGCTCTTGCTGACGGCGCCGATGACATCCAGACTTAACCGTGTCATACCTGTAGGGAATGGATAGGGCAAATATAAATAATAATAAAATAAAATATGTGAAATGAATAATCATCTTTTAAACAATAAAATAAATAAATGGTAAAGCGAGGGTTAATTTGATCAGAACGCCATAAAAAGAGAAAATGAGTGAGATGACAGCAGAAACTAGCGAGCGTGTGTGAGAGAAAAGAGAAATCGGGTTGTAAGCGTTCGTGTTGAACGAGATCAGTCTGGTGTTTGAGCATAGAACGAACGGATGTATTTTGAACGGTTTCTGAAAATTAAAAATTAAAAAGAAAATGCGACCAAAAAAACACTACAATACCTTGCTGTTTTTCCTTCTTCGACAGTTCCGGATTGTTTCGTTTCTGGTTCCGGATCTTTTATCCTCCAAGAAACGCTTGCCCATCCTCCCAATTCCACCGGGTCTCCTCCTTATTTTCGCTCACCTCTGTTGGTTTTGTTTTTAAACACAACCAGCAAGAATTTGACAGCCTCAAGCGCGGCCTTGGTTGCTGTGTTTAAAAAAGCATCAGATTAGACTTTTTTTTAATATTGATAATTAAATGAAAAAAAACTTCCATGTGCTCGTAAATCGTGTTAATTAATAATTAAAGTAGATTTACTATAGCATAAAAACATAATCTTTACCTTTTAATGTTTTTTTTCGAAAAATTGAAATAATATATTTTTTAAACATTTTTGGGTGATGCATTTTCAAACACACCTTCTCAGAAAACCATCATGGCTGCTTTAGAGAGTGGCAATAGGCTAACAGATGGCGCTAGTAGATTAGCAGGATGCGGCAGCCATGTTTTTACACACGATTTTCAAATTATTTTGTTCTAGCCGCTACGTCTGTTGTCTGTGCCAGTGGTTCAGTTTCATCGGTAATGCAGTTGTGTACAAAACGAAAATAGATCGAAAGAGGGAGATGAAAAAGAAGGAGAGAGCAACATTTTTGCTTTTCCCAATTTTTTGACGTTTTGTGCAGGGTTGGATCAACAACAGTAGAGGCCAGCTTGAAATCAGAAATATAAAGTCCAAAATCGGTTGCTTATTAGCTGTAAAAGCGCAGTCCAGATATCACAACAACTTAGCTGTAACCGTGGCTGTAACCCACAGCTGGTAAAGCGCTTCTAGTGCTGCAATCTGACTTGTTTTAGTGCTGTTTGGTTACTTGGCTAGATACCAACATAAACCATCTCAGTGATTGGTGCCTTCCTCCTAAGGGCCAACACGCACCTTCCAAGAAAAGAGGTCAAGAAGACTGCCAAGAAAAGGGGTCAAGAAATGGCTTTACGAACAGCAGAACAAAGGAGAGGGAACGATTTCTTGGGGCTTTTCTTCACTCTCTCGCACTTCGGAAGGAACCGGTCAAGAAAAATTTCAAATGGGCAGCAGCAACAGCGAAAGCAAGCCAGAGAGGGTAAAGAAAAGCCCCAAGAAATCGTCCCTCTCCTTTGTTCTGCTGTTTCTTGACTCCTTTTCTTGGCAGGTGCGTATTATCCCTAAATCCAAATCTGAAGTCAAAATCCAAATCTAAAGTTTTAATAATTCCCTATAAACATATGAAACCAAGAACACAATAGTGTAAAGGACTTTTTCAAAACAAACTCTAGATTTTATCGTGAAATAAACAATAAATAATATAACATTTTTTAAAGCATACAAAAATATTGCACCATCCGTGGACGGGGCGTGCTACCAATCGTGTCTGACGTTTGTGCGCTACCAAACTCTTCACACAACAACAAAACGCTGTCAGTCATCAGCAGAGAAAAAAACAACAAAAGTAAGCAAAAAGTTGCACGAATTTTTCGCGACAGTTTTTCCAGAAAATTGTTTTAAATAGATTGTGAAATTGAAAGTTAAAATTTAAGGTTTCATTGCTCATCGATAGTGGTGCTATTTTGTAACAATTTTAAGTGTAATTGAGCCAAATAGCGTTAGCTTCAGCTCACTTCCAAAACTGTGTGTGTGATGAGTAAGAAAGTGTCCACGTCCGACTGTCCACCGTCCACTTCCGGTTACAGCAGCAGCTCGTCATCCAAGCCAACACCGGGCAGTCCGTCGAAGGATGTGTCCGCGAGTGGCAGTGGCCCGCCCGCTCCGCGGATTCCTACTCCGTACAAGTGGGTTAGCTTGAACGTCGGCGGGAAGGTCTTCACGACGACCCTGAGCACCCTGCTGAACAAGGAACCGGGCAGTATGTTGGCTCGGATGTTTGCCCAGGAGGACGCGATGTGCCCGAGTGATAAGGATGCCGAGGGGGCTTACCTGATTGACCGTTCGTCGCAGTATTTCGAGCCGATTCTGAATTATCTACGGCACGGGCAGTTGATATTCGACGGGCACCTTAGTCCGGAAGGGATTCTGGAGGAGGCCAAGTTTTTCGGGATTGAGGGGCTGATTCCGCAGCTTGAGGAGTTGGTCCGGCAGCAGCAGCCAGCGGAGGATCTGCCGTTGACGAGGAGGGACGTGATTAGTGCGTTGATCAAGACTTCCCAGATGACGGAGCTAAGGTTCCAGGGGGTGAACCTGGCGGGGGCTGATTTGCGCAAGCTGGACCTGCGCCACATCAACTTCAAGTACGCGTGTCTTACGCGGTGTAATCTTTCGCTGGCGAACCTTAACTATTGCTGTCTGGAGCGGGCGGATTTGAGTTTTGCCAATTTGGAGGGGGCGCAGCTGCTGTCCGTGAAAGGACTGTGCGCGAACATGGAGGGCGCCAACCTGCAGGGCTGTAACTTTGAGGACCCGACCGGAGTGCGGAGTAATCTGGAGGGCGTGAATTTGAAGGGAGCTTGCTTGGAGAATAGGTGAGAATTACTCAAAAATCTCGATTCCGTCAAAGTAACGTTTTATCCCTCAGTAACATGGCCGGAGTGAATCTGCGGGTAGCCAACCTTAGGAATGCCAATCTGATGAATTGCAACCTGAGGGCGGCCGTGCTGGCTGGGGCAGATTTGGAGGTAAAACGATCCTCGTTTCTTCCGTTGACCACAAAACCATACCAATTGGTCCGCTTTCAGCGCTGCAATCTGTCCGGAAGTGACCTGCAGGAGGCCAACCTGCGCGGAGCCAACTTCAAGGACGCCCAGCTCGAGCTGATGCTGACTCCGCTGCACATGTCCCAGGCGATCCGCTAGGTGGTAAATATATTTCTACTCAATATTATTAATTATATACGAAAAGTCGCAACCTTAATATATAAACTAAAAAAAAAAACAACTAGCACACTTTATAGGGGATTTAGCGAGGTTAAGTAACAAATTGTGCTGCGCGAAATGGGCACTTTGAAAGTGCAATGCTCGAGGCAGGTTTGAAAAACACGGCGTGACTGCAATAAATTACACTTCATATATTATAAAAATAATACAAAAAGTATGTACTTTCATAACTCGAGGTGCCGCGGTCAGACGACGATAGCTGGCCAACAGGTCGAAGAGAGCGCGTAGGAATAATTGCAAGACGAAAAATTGATTACTCTATTAATTGATAACTTGTCGCGGTTTCATTAAACATTTCTTCGAAAGCCATTTAAATAGATCGTTAGCATCGGATTTTGTAATATTATTTGCGGCCTCTGCAAAATTTATATTATTTGAAGGCGCACGGTCTTAACCTGGCCCATGTTTTAAATGTTGGGTTGAAAAACTGGAGCAATATAATTTCTTGGCCCGTTCTTCGTCATTTTGGTTATACATGTAACATTGCCACTGCACCTTTTTGATAAGTTTTGACTATTCCAAAATTATTTGCCACTAAACTACTGATTTTGCCGCACGTTGAAAAATCATTCTTAAAAAATTGTAATTCTCCTACTGCTCCTAGAAAGAACGCAGAATTTTGAAATGCCGAAAATCAAAACGGCCCAATTTAGATTTTTTTACTCAGAATGAAATAAACTAGACGGAAAAGTCATTAGAAATATCTTTTTTTCTGGTCGGAATTGAAAGTCAAAAATTTGAAAAAAAAATTAAATCAGGGAATAAAATTTTTTAAATATAAAATGCTTAAATTTGAAAAATCTAAAATTTCCAAATTTTCAAGCACATCAATTTAAACATTTAAAATTTTTCAAATTCATTAATTTAAGAATAGAATATTTCAAAAATTCAGAAATTTCTAAATCCGAACAATCTTGATTAAAAATAATCTAAATTTATTTGAAATGAAAAAATCAGAAATTGAAAAAATGAAAAAAATCTAAATTCTGGCACTATTTTTTTTTAAATTCAAAAATTACTTATTCAAGCATTCCAAATTTCCAAGAAATTCTAAAACTAAAATTTTAAAATTGAAAAAAAAATTAGAGTTTTTTTAAAAAATGGTCCTTTAAACTATTGTCTTTCATATGTTTATAGGACCTATTCTAAAAAAAACTCTTGATTTGTAATAAATAATCAAAAATTTAAAAAATCCAAACACTCCAAAAGTCAAAATAGCTAATTTTTTTTTAGGTAAAAACTCTTAAATTAAGAGAGTACATTTAAAATGAAAAAAAAAAATCAGAATCTAAAAAATTTATAAATTTTAAAATGCATTATTTTCAAAAATCTGGCATTCCAAAATTCAAAATCTATTTTTTTTTATTCCAAAATTTCTTAATTCACACATTTATCATTAAATAATATTAATTAAATAATAAAAAAATAAAATTCAAAAAACATCACAAAGTATAAACTTGAAAATTTTAAAATTCAGTAGAAAAAAATTACATTGCTGAATATCAACATTTCAAACAATGAAACAATTAAAAATTGAAAAAAAATCAGAAATGTCATGTGCGCAAAAATCTGAAATTCAAAAAATTTCAAGGTCACTAAATTTGTTTTAGATTTAAAAAATAGCAAAATTCGGAAATCCCAAATTCATTTCAAAGAAAAAAAATCAGAAACTCAAAAATTCAATTTAAAAAGCTAAAAATACAAAATTTTCTTAATTCAAGCATTCAAAATTTCCAAGAATTTAACAAATTAAAAATTTTGAGGTCAAAAATTTAAAAATCTAAAATTTAAAAGCAATAAATTTAAAAATTAATTTACAATCAACAAACAAGAACTAAAAAAAAAACAAAATCAAAAATTAAAATAAACAAACAAAAACTAAAAAAACAAATTCAAAAATTCATAGATTAAATTCAAATTCAAAAATGTAAAAATTCAAAAATTTTAAAAATTCAAAAATTTATAATTGAAAATATTATTAAATTAAATAAACCTTAAATTAAAAAAAAATGGAATTTAAAAATTCTAAAGTACAACGACTTGACATTTTTTTTAATTCAATTATAAAAGAAATATTGCAGAATGCCAGTATTTTAAAACTAAAAATATAATTATTAAAATTAATAAAAAAAGAAATGTCAAAGGCGATATATTTTTTTCTAATTCCGAGCTTTAAACAAAATCACACAATTCCAAAATTCAATATTCACAACAAAACATTTAAAAATTTAAAAATAATAAATTCGTAGTTCAAAAATTCAAAAATTAAAACAAAAAAACAAAACAAAAACATAAAAAAATAAAATTTGTCCGAAAAATCAAGAGGCAAAAAATATTTTTTCATAAAACTTCAAAATTTTAAAGAAAATGAAAAAAAAAATCTAAAGTTCATATTTCTGCATTGATCATATTTAACATGTTTGGGCTGGATTAAAAATATTTTGAATTTTTATGAAATTCCAATGCACAGCACTGTAAAAACTGTTTTTTTCGCAATAAATAAAATTTTCGTCGATAGGGGCAGGGGGGGGCAGAATGGCCCGCCTAAGTAAAATGTGCCAAAAACCATAGAAAAACATACAAATTTATGAATTCAGTGTAGTAGGCTTATGCTTTGGGATGTTCCCTTCAATGTTGTATACTGGGTTGATGAAAATTTTTCGATTAAAACTATTTTTGATGCACTTTAAAAAAAAAGTTTTTTCGACTACTTTTCCAGGGTGCGGGGCAGAATGGACCACCCTGCGGGGCAGAATGGGCCACCTTAGAAAACAAACCATTTTGTCTAATAAAACGTTGAAGGGAGATAATGAATGACTTAAGGGACCTTTCTAACATAGTTTCCATGAAGTTAGACTACTTTTATAAAAATAGTCACTTACCAAAACAAACATTTTTGAAAATAGTGTTAATATGTTGTAATAAGACATTATTTATACAAATAAGCATCAAAACTACTATAAAATCAACTTATGTTGCAATAAACGTGATTTGTGAAGCTACCAGGAGTGAAATAATCCATTTAGCTCAAATTTCGTAACTTTTGATTGTTTTCATAAGGCAGAAAAAGGGTGGTCCATTCTGCCCCCAAGTGGATTTTAATTTAACACTTCCACCACCAAGCCTCTAAATGATTTCAAGGTTCCGTTGTTGTTTGTATACCTTGGTAGTAACATCTAGTAACGTTATAAGCATTGAACAAACTTTTTCAAACAATCCAACTTTTCAGAAAGCTTATTTAAAAACCTCAAATTAAACAACATTTGCGTGGTTTTTCAATAAATTTACATTTTTGCTCATAATTAAAAAAAATACAATGAATTCAAACGTCGTTTTCGGTATGGTGCTGCTATTTGACGTCCTTTATAAAACCCTTGCCTTACAGTTGGTCTATATCCATTCTAAAGCCCAAAACCAAGGGTGGCCCATTCTGCCCCCATGGGCCATTCTGCCCCCCCTGCCCCTACTTAGATATTTTGGAAACTAATGATTGCAAAACAACAGTGCAGTTGTTTAATGCATGGCTCGTAAATTCAATTTTATTCAACCTAACTTCATAATTTTAAATGGAAAAAAGAATAAAAATTTGACATTGCACTTCAAAACTCAAAAATAAAAAAAATATCAAGAATAAAAAAATCAGTAACTTTAAGCGCAATAATTTAAATTCCGGCACACAATTCTTAAAATTTAAAAATCACAAAAAATAAAATACAGAAATTAAAAAAAAAAAACAAAGTTTAAAAAATGGAAAATCAGAAACTCAAAAATTATTTTTTTAAGAAAATCAGAAATTCAAAATTGCCCCGAAAAAAGGGGGCAAAATGTACTCTAACATTCGGAATTTACAAATTCATAAAAAAAATCTGAAATTCAAAAATTTCAAAATTCTGGCATTCTCATACAAAAAATATAAAAGTAAAAAATCTTAATTAAAAAAAATATAATTTTTAAATTCAAAAAATTAAATTACTTTTTTGAATCACAGTTATTGCACGATCAGTTCCTAACTTGACCGACGAAATAGGCGGCGGGTCAGATGCGGGCATGAAAATGTCAAAACCTCTCCCCCCCTCACTTCGTCTCACCATCCAGCTGCAGCCTTGTTGACAAACAAACGGAGCACGCGGTCGCATGATGGCGGCATCAAGCCAAAATAATGGGTTAAAAATAAAACTCTTTTCAAGAAAAATTATAATTTTCCGACTAGGTAAATAAAAAAAATGCGAGCATGTTCAAACAATTATTCCTGATGTCGGAGAAGTGATTAAAAATTAAAATTATAATCCACAATTTTTCTATAAATTGAACTTTTTCACACCAACTGTGCCAAGATGCCAGAAAATCCAGCTACCAGCTAAATCCACAATATAAAACAATATAAAAGCTAACTAATATTGCAGAATTCCAATATTTCAAAAATAAGAATTAAAAATATTTTTTTAATCACAATTTCAAGCGCGATAATTTAAAAAAATAATATAAAAATTCGAGCTTTAAAATCACACAATTCTAAAAAAAAAATAACTCCAAAAAAATGAGATATTTCAAAAATTTAAAATCAGACATTCGTAATTGAAGAATCCATTTAAGATCAAAAACATATAAAATAAAACCATGGGGGGAGGTGTCCACGTGCTTCCATCCCGCCAGTCCATATGTATAGCCTTAGTGTTGTGTTTGCTGTATTTGATATTTTGTGAACCACACCGTATGCTGTACTCGACAGATATGGACTGGTTCCCGGCCGGGCTGATGGGTCTCGCAGCTGGCTAGTTGAACGTACCTGTTAGAACAGTGTTTCTCAACCGGTGAGGAATTCCCCCCTGGGGGGGAATTTGGCCATTCTTGGGGGGGAATGAGGAAGCAATTGAAATCCTACATAATCAACCGTATTTGCTAAAAAATAAAATCTTTCTCATGCGCTTTCTTTGAAACTTTAATGGATTCAATAATTTTAGAATTAACTGCAAATAATTGAAAGTATACTTTTTTGATAAATTAAAATTGCTTTTTTTCCTTCAGTTTCTTTTTCAAAAAAGACTTTGAAATTAACTTGAAATTTATGAATGTTTATCGGAGAAATGAGAGATTCCGTCAAATTGTGCATCAAAAAAATTGGGAAAAATATGTTCTTCCATTTAGGATACATTTTTTCGATTATTTTGCATTTCTTTGAACATTACGAGTTCTTTTTTGAAGATATTAATTTTTATGAGTTTTTTCATTCTCAAACATGAGCATTTCATTGAAAAATAGGGTTTCTTCTCTAAATTTCTATATTGAAACATGTGTGGCTCTTGAATATTTTTCTTCTTGTTTTCCAAAAGAGCTGAACAACATGTTTTGATACTGAACCCATTTAAGTTTTTACATTCTTTAACATTAGCAGCGCTTGAAAATATATAAAAGAGAATTTCCTCGAGTTTTGGGATTGTTTTGATCATGAGCTGTTCTTGAATTTTTGCAAGAGATTTTTTTTAAGGTCAAAATATGATTATTTATCAATTAATACCAAATAATTAAAAATTGAATGGAAGGGGGGAATGGATCAAAAAAGGTTGAGAACCACTGTGTTAGAACATCAAATCATGATGTTTTATCCTTTTGTTTCCTTAGTAACAGGAGAATAGTTAGTTCAGCAAGGGAAGCAACAGTTTGATCCGTTCAGCTGTTGAAGGAATTTCTTTCGATTCAAACTTGTGCTGAACATTGTTGGACTACCTAGACTACTGTTCAAAGGAAACAAACACGAGGGTACAAAGGGATAAGCTCCCCCCGGATGGGGCTAAATTGTGGAACGCTCCCAGTGAGTTTTACTGAGCTGCTTTGGACATTTTAGGTAATAGAAGTATGAAAATAGTTAAAGCTCGGTATTAATTCACTGGGAGGTCGTGTGCAAATTCCCGTGCTTGTGAAGTTCTGTTTCTGTGTCACTGTTGTGTTAGTTTGTAACATGTTCGACATGAAACTTCTAACCAGCAATGATTAGTTATGCGGAATTCTTCAAGTACGGGAACACGACGAAAATTAGACGACCCGAAAAATTGTGAAAGTGATAGTGAAAGCAAAATAAATAAAGTGTCTATAAAGAATCATGAAGTGAAATAATATTATAATTATTTATATTTAATATGATATTACACTTTACAGCTGAGTTGAAACTCACTATCAGAATATAATGTTTTCTTGTGTTCTCTTTTGTTCTTTTCGTTTCAAACTGAATGAGCGAGCATCTGACTTGCTACGCAGCCGCAGGATACAACAGACGTTGAGGACAAATAAACACCAGCTGTGATCAATACCACACCGATTGACGAGGATTGCTACCAAGCATGGTGTCCACGGCTATATGTCCTACCGAGAGACCTCCAAGGTCGCAGGGAAGTATTAATTAGTATCGCCTTTTTATGTTTGATCCTTTTGTTAATACAAATTCCTTTGCAGATACAAACCACTTTAAAAGTATGCCTCGCGGCCTGCTTTGCTCTTTTGCTTATTCTATCCGCTTTCTACCCCCAATGTGTCCTGCACGGAGAACCTGGGGTAGCTTATGGTTGACCTGGGGAGCCCGAGGAATTATGCCGTAGGTGGCTCGTATAGTCTTACTCACCTATCCTCGCGGCAAGGTCTTCCGTAGGTCTACACCCGAACATGCGACGTGGGACTGCATGAATCTTCAGCTGCTGCCGGAAGGGTGTATTCCGAAATTACCGAATTACCGAACAAAGAAATTTTAAAAATCTAAATCTCTAAATTTCAAAATCACTAAATTTGTTTTAGAAAAAAACTCTAAAATTCGGAAATTCCAAATTAATTTAAAAGAAAAAAATCTGAAAACTCAAAAATTCAATTTAAAAAATTTAAAATACATAAATTTCTTAATTCTAGTATTCCAAATTTCCAAGAAACTAAAAAATATTTTTTTTTTTGGTTCAAAACTTTAAAAATCGAAACTAAAAAAAAATAATAAATTTTTAAAATTCATTTGTAAAAAAAAACAAAAATAAAGTAAAAAATTCAAACACTCCAAAATCCAAAATAACTAAATTTGTTTTAGGTAAAAAAAACTCTTGAATTCGAAATATCGAAATTCATTTGACATTAAAAAAAATCCGAAATTCAAAAGTTCATAGATTCAAAATCTAAATTCTAGCATTCCAAAATTCAAAATCTCAAAGCTTTTCAAGGACAAAAATTCCAAAATTTTAAATTAAAAAATAATAAAATTTAAAAAATCTAAAATTAAAAAAAAAATTGGAACTAAAAAATTCTAAAATTCAACTTTGATTTTTCAATTCAATAATTTAAAATGTTTTTGCAGAATGCCAATACAAAAACTATTTATAAAATTTGTACCAGCCTTATAAATAAATTTAAAAAAATCAAAATTCATACACTCCAACATTCAAATAACTCAATTTGTTTTTAAGTTGAAAAATTCTAAAATTCGGAAATTCCAAATTCATTTGAAATAAAAAAAAAAAAACAAAAATTATAAAAAAATCCAAAGTTCTAGCATTCCAAAATTCAAAAAACTCAATTTTTCAAAGGTAAAAAATTTAAACATTCCAAAAATTATACATAATCATTTTTTTTTTTTAAATGCAGAATTCCAACATTGCAATACCCAAAATGCAATTTAAAAATCAAAAATGAAAAAAAATCTAAAATTGTTAAATTCAAAAATTACAAAAATTAAACCCGACATTTGAAAAAAATATTAAGAGTTAAAAAAATTAAAAAAAATCCAAAATTCAAAACTTCGAAAAAATAAATTTTGGGCGCGTTGAAAAAACTATAATTTAACTCAAAAGTAACGAACTCCTCGTCACAGTGCCCTGAGGCAAACAAAGATCGAGCTCGAGCTGTCACTGTCCCTGCAAAGTACACTCAACCCCCGGTGGTTGGTAACTTTTTCGTTAGACACTTTTTTAGTTTGTACCCCGTTGGTTGGTCAAAGTCAAACTAAAAAGTGACGAACTGTCACTTTTTACACGGCGCTCACGCACACTATCAAAACAAACGTTTGGTAGTGTGTGTAAACTCCGTGTAAAAGGGGTGTCAAACTAAAAAGTGACCCCGTTCGTTTGACAACAGTTGGTGTCAAACCAATGGGGTTTGAATGTATATTGACTGTCATCGGTAGACCCTAAAAATCAGCTCAAAGTCGCATGAAAAACCAGCTTTTCCGAGAAAGAAAAAGCAGATACTGATGCAAACAGACCAACTTCTGTGGCACTCAGAGATGTGAATGTGTTAGTAAATTTTCGTCTAAACGTTACTTAATCCAAACATAGGTGGTTGGTGCCTTCCTCACATTTAGAGGGTAATGCTATCCAAAATAGACCTTTCAGTGTTCAATCAACTTGATTCATTATTCATACCATCAGATTGGGTAGTCAGATCTAATAATTCAGGGCACTTATGTGCTTATAACTTTTGATAGGGTTGTCAGATCTTCAATCTTTTGAACTTGTTGAAAAGGTCTTTTAATTACCTATCCAACGACAAGTCGTATGATAGATCCGGACAACGTTTTTGTCAAAATATCTGAGATCCAGCCTCTAAAAAGTTCATAAATAACACTTAAGTGCTGATAACTTTTAATAGGTTTGTCAGATCTGCAATCTTTTGAACTCGTTGGAAAGGTCTTTCGATTACCTATCCATCGACAAGTCGTATGATAGATCCGGACAACGTTTTCATCGAAATATATGAGATCCTTCCTCCAAAAAGTGTATAAATAACACTTAAGTGCTCATAACTTTTGATAGGGTCGTCAGATCTTCAATCTTTTGAAATCGTTGGAAAGATCTTTTGAATACCTTTTTAAAAATGTATAGCATGACTGGGTTTCTTACAAAAACCACCCTTTTTACAATCTTCCGGATTTTTGCTAAAATCGTTTTTTTAGCAAAACTTTTGAAGTACTTAACTAAACTTTATAATTTTCAATAGCGACTTATGGGACCCCAAAACGAATCGAATGAGGCCAAAACGATCCAAATCGGTTCAGCCAGTGCCGAGATAATCCAGTGCAAATTTTTTTGATCAGCATCCACAGACATTTGCTCAGAATTTGATTCTGAGTCGATATGTATACATGAAGGTGGGTCTAGGAGGTCGAAATGAGAATTTCGTTTTTCGAGTGATTTTATAGCCTTTCCTCAGTTAGGTGAGGAAGGCAAAAAGCCTTCCCAGTCACGACGTTCAAGCAGGATTCTAGCAGAGTCCTCACAGAGCTGGAACTTCTTACAACATTCTAGCAAAAGTGTTCCACTGTTCTAGCCGGGTTCTGACAGAATCAGCTCTGCTGGAATATTTTGAGACTGGGTCCGAGCTCCGTACTTAGATTTAACAAGTACACAATTTCATAGAATCATCATAGAGGAAGGAGGCGTGGACATACCGTGCCAAATGCTCCAATTTATTTATAGATCTGAAATCAAGAATATCAAAACTTAACATGTTCTGAAATATAGCCATATTTTAAGTTCAATTTCTTTTGAAATAAATGGAAACCTTAATTTTAAAGTAATTAACAAACAATTTATTTGTAAACTAACAAAGAATACCACTCAATACATTCAAATAATACTATACAATTGTTCTTCACACAACCGTTTCCCACCTAAACTCGCCTGTATCCACTCTAACCGCACCACTTTGCCCTTCCCAAACCCCCGACCATCAACCCACTCCCTCAACCGCTCCCTATCCAACCCTTCATTCTCCACCACAAACACGTGCGTCCCTCCAGCGTCCTCCTCTTCCTCGCCCACCCACCTGCCACCATTCCTCACAAACTTCAACATCCCAAACCGGGCCCTGTACCGCGCCACGTCGCCGTCCTCCCCCTTCAGATTGCCCTCGTACAGTCTCGCCACAAGCCCCCGGAACATCCGAAGCGACGACCCCACGCCCAAAATCTCCCGCTGCCCGTTTCGTAACTCGCGCGCACTCAAACTCTCCGCCACCGTCATCTGCTTCAGCAGGGCACGCATCTCGTCCGGATTGGCTATTGGTGCCGTCAACGAGTCCCCGAACCGGTCGAATCGTTCCGCCAGTTGCTCGCGCAGCTCGTCCGTCGCCGCCAGCAGGTCGTTCGGGGTAAACTCGGGAAGGTTGGTGCGGGGTTGGGGGCCGCCCAGGGTGCGGAGCACCCACTCTACGGTGGCCACGTTGTGGCGGCGCGTTTCGATGACGCGGGACACGAGGAAGGTGCGCTCGCCGGCGATCACGGCGTACGTTTTGGGGCCCGGATTCTTGACGGTACGACCGCCGTGGCGGCGGATGGTTGTCTCGAGTTCGCGGATTGAGGGGGCGCCTTTGGCGGTGCTGAGCACGCAAAAGTCCAGCCCGGAGCAGATGTCGTCGAGGGGGGGAGGGGCGTCTTGTTCCGGTTCGGATCGTCGTCGCGATTTTAGGGGGGAGATTTGCTTTCGCTTGCGGGAGGTTGAGCCGGATGGGGGGAGCAGGTCCGCCGCCGTGACGTGCCGTTTGGCCAGCTTGGCCACGGTCGTGTTGGCGGAGCAGAGTCGGGCAAACTCCTCGCCGGTGCAGACGTCCTTGAAGTCCTTGTCGCTGCGGATCGCGGTTATCCGAGGGAAGCGGATCGTGTAGGAGGTCGCGAAGGACGAGCTGCGGACCAGTTCGGAACCTTTCAGCTGGAGTACGATGGAGTGGTTCGGAGGGATCCACACGTCCGGAGCGGTTTGGCCCCAGCGAAGTCCCGGCGGTTCCTCGGAGGTCTTGGAGCGACCTTCCCGGCGGAAGGTGACCTCGCGCCAGTGGGGTCGCAGCGAGGTGTTCAGGGTTCGCCACTGGTCCACGGAGAGGCCGATGCCGACCTTGGTGACGGCCAGAAAGGTGTCTTCTGTGGACTTGTCCAGAACTCCGACGAGAAACGTGTTGATGAAGCTTCGCTTCGCGTTGTAGAAGCCGCCCATGATCAGCAGGTCAAAGTCCGATACCAGGTTGTCGATGTAGTCCGGCTTGATCTTGTACCATCCGGCGTTGCGTTCGTTCGGAGAGTAGGTCGAGTCCTGCTTCTTGATGACCACTCCTTCCTGGTGGGTGTCGATAGCTTGGTTCAGGAGTTCCACCAGGTGTTCGCTACTCTCCAATTTGACCCGCTTGCAGGTCGTCAAAACGCCGACCTTGGGCTTCACCAACGTTCCCAGAAGACGGATACGTTCCGCGTACGGAACAGCAATCATGCTCTTTCCGTTCAGAAACAGCACGTCGTAAACGCAGAAGCAAGGTCTCAACGTCGGATTGTCCGACTTGACAGCCTTCACATCTGTGTTTTCACTCTTATCCCGGTAGATCAAAGCAACCTTGTCAAAGACCATCATCTCCCCGTCCAGAATCACGCTCTGCACATTCGAAGCCAACAAATCCGCCAAAAAAGGGGTCAACGTCGACCCAACCTGGTTCCGGTTCTCACCAAACACGTGACTGTACTCGTAACTGTTCCGGGAAAAGTACTTAAACACCACTCCGTCCTTGTGGATCTGGAACCGCTCCCCGTCCATCTTAGTCTCCAGCCAATACTCGTCCCGCTTCAGCATCCCGTCCACCAGCTTCAAATCCACCCGCTGACAAAGCATCGGCTTTACCGGATGAAACAACTCCACACTCCCACCACCCTCGCCCAACTCCTCCCACCCCTCGCCACTCTCAACCACCTCGCAAACCTTACTCAAATTACTAAACCTATCGTACAACTGACCCGCCTTCGCATGATAAACCCCCAAAATCTTCCCCAGACTCATCCCAAGCCTCAAATTCTTCAGCAATATCCGTATCAACCACTTCTGGTCAACCTGACTCATCCCCCCAACCAACCGCTCCAACTCCTCCCCAATCCGTCTCCTCTCCCCATTCACATAATGCCCCCCAATCGCGTCCAACCGCTCGTTAACCTCCCACACCGTCAAACTGCCCTCCGGCGGACACCGGCCCTGCATCAGCCGGAACACCCGATCGGCAAAGTCCTCCGACGACGAAGCGCCGCCACCCCCCGTCTCCTCGTCATAGCCGGACAGCTTGCGCGCCTCCGTACTGGACTCGCTGATGCCGAGCACCTTGATGTACAGGTCCCGTAGCGATTTAACCCGCACGCCGTACGAGTCCCGCTCGCGGTCCGCGCCCGGCAGGAGGAGACGCAGCACCGGGAAGATGCTGGAACGCTGGAAAAAAGGGGATTTGTTTGCATCACCCTAGTCCTATGGCTAGTTTAACATTTGTTTTCGTTGCTCTAGCTAGAGTTTTGTTTAGGCTAGCTAGTTTTTCGATTAAAAGGGCCATCTGTCAGATTTGAGTGAATTTCACTCACAATTCAACGAAAACTGTGAAATTCTCTCAAATTTGACAGATGACCTCTTTACTAATTTCTGAGTACACAGAAAAAAATGATGGTAATATTCATCAGGAAATGGTGGCAGATTTTGTGTCAAAAAATTATGATTTTTACCCCAGAAAATGATGAATTTTCATCAGATTTGATGAATATTCATCAGGTTTACACATTTTTTATGCAATATTACTCAAATAAAGAGGTAATATTCAACCTACCAAATTTTCAACATTCCAAAATTCTAGAGTTTTTTTTGAAAAGGTCCTATAAACAAAATTTTCACTTTTTGCTTTTTGGGTGTTTTTGAATACCCTCCGCCTTGGTTCTAAAAACACCCAAAAAGCAAAAAATTAAAATTTTGTTTATAGGACTTTTTCAAAAAACCCTAGAATTCAACTTTTTTTCTGTGTAGGTTTGGTTTTGACGAAAACTCAGTAATTTTGAACGTGCGTGTATGAAATTCTGTAAATTGAAAACGTAATCCCTTATCGATTTGGAGTTTTCGGCAAAGTTGTAGGTTATGATTTGGATTTTGTGGAAAAAAGTTACACGGAAAAACAATTTTTAGATTGTTTTCATTTAACTTCACTAAAAGTTGTATATTTTTTTATTTTTGATTTCTTCATACGTGTTGCAAAATCTGGTAGAAGATATGATTTTTTTAAAAGTGTTTTATTTTGGAAATAATTAAAAAGTGGACAAAAAAAATATTAAAAGCATTTTTTAAGCAAAATTGAATTTTCAATCGAAACCCTACATTTTTTTTATAAGATGTACCGTTCTTAGACTATTTGCAACGCGGCTCTACTTTGTTCTAGCTGTTTCATTTTTCAAATAGAACTGAAACAGACCACCCGCAACCCGGAGTTGCAGTTTTATTTTTTGAGCAGTATTTTGAAACCGAAATAAAACTGCTCGACGAGTTTGTTTCAAACGTGAGACGATTTGGAACTGGAATAGAACTCAGTTTCAAAAAAATCAGATATATAGAGATATCCACGTTTTCTTACACACACACTATGATGCTGTGTTGATAATCATACGCACACAATTAAAAGCATTTTTTGAAACAACATTTAGATCAGCGCGTTGCGAGCATCGTGTTCTAGTTTCATTTCCGCCAGTTCTAGAAATTTAAAACTGCTCGCAATTTGAAACAATTATAAAACTTCGCGCTGCAGACAGTCTTAAGCCACTTCTGAGTATTTCTGTTTTTTGCCTTCCTCACCTTACTGAGGAAAGGCTATAAAATCACTCGAAACTGAACTTCTCAATTAGACCTCCTAGACCCACCTTCATGTATACCTATCGACTCAGAATCGAATTCTGAGCAAATGTCTGTGTGTGTGTGTGTGTTGGGATGTGGGTCTGTGCAACAAAAAATATGCACTCGATTATCTCAGCACTGGCTTAACCGATTTGGACCGTTTTGGTCTCATTCGATTCGTCTTGGGGTCCCATAAGTCCCTATTGAAAATTATGAAGTTTAGTAAAGTACTTCAAAAGTTATGCTAAAAAAACGATTTTGATTAAAGTCCGGAAGATTGTAAAAAGGGTGGTTTTTGTAAGAAACCCCAGCATGTTATACATTTTTAGAAAGGTATTTAAAAGACCTTTCCAACGCGACCTTCATTGAAGATCTGACAACCCTATCTAAAGTTATTAGCAATTAAGTGTTATTTATGCACTTTTTGGAAGCCGGATCTCAGATATCACGATGAAAACGTTGTCCGGATCTATCATGCAACCCGTCGTTGAACAGATAATCAAAAGACCTTTCCAACGCGTCCAAAACATTGAAGATCTGACAACCCTATCAAAAGTTATAAGCACTTAAGAGTTATTTATACACTTTTTGGAGGCTAGTTCTCAGATATTTAGATGAAAACGTATTCCAAATATATCATGCGACCTATCTTTGGATAGGTAATTTAAAGACCTTCCCACGAGCGTGTCTATTTTGGATAGCATTACCCTTTGCATGAGAGGAAGGCACCAACCACCTAAGGGTGGATTAAGTAACGTTTTTTTTTTGCAAAATACTTCTTAAAAGCACGGCATTTAAAAAAAAATCTGTAATTTTCAACTGAAGTCTCAGACATCCGATTTTCAATGTTTACAATTGAAACTTTTGTGAAGTTTTCTGATCTTTAAAAAAAAAATTATAATCAATACTATTGAAAAGTTCTTTAAAAATGGATAATTTTTCTTATTTCATATTTTAGACTAAATTATATTTTTTATTTTTCTATTGAAGAGACCAGAAATTTTGCAGAAGTTTCAATTTTTAAAATTGAAAATCAGACCAACAGTTTTCGAGATTCCAGTTGAGGCTAATTAGGTGACACTTGGAGAAATTTATTTTCATCGATTAGAATCTTCGTTAAGGCTGTATTTCAGAAACAAATTGCCTAATTTTTAAAGATTCAGAGAGAAAACGATAGGAAATTTTAGGAAGATGCAAATATTTTTTTAAACTCCAAAAACCAAAAAAAAATAAAAAGTAACCTAATAGTAACTATTACGTAAAGAGGTAAATTTTATCAAAAATTGTAAAGAACTTATCTTAACTTAGCAAATTTAATTTTGCCATAAAAAAATGGTTTTTAATATTTTTTTGTCCAGATTTTTGATATTTCCCAAAAAACCTTGCAAAAAACACATTAAAAAAAACCATTTCCTCTAAACTAGATTTTGTACCAAAGATGTCTTGAAAAATAAATCAAAAATAAAAAAATACATATTTTGGGAATTTAACTTTTAATCATCGAAAGTTGAATAAAAATGGGATTATTTTTCTCGTGTACTATTTTTTCTCAAAAGTTCTAATCATAAGTCATAACTTATATCCTTCCTTGACTTAACGAAAAGTACACACTACAAGTTATCGTATCCAATAAAGCAACAAATTACAAATCTATGCCGAAGACACCAACTCGATCAGAAAAAAAAAACATTCTCAAGATACAGAACTTTATGCATTTACACACCCTTTATGTATGACCAGCCCCCAAAATTGTATGGAGAGTTTTATGGAACAACTAATGATTCAAAACGACTTGATTTGACATGACATAGGCAATGCCATGCCGTGCAATGTTTTATTCAAATAAAAAATCACTTAGATAAGTCGATTTTTGAAGTCGAGGAGAACCACTTTACTAAAATAATAAAATTCACAAATACTTGAATAGTAAAAAACTCTAATAAAAAAATAATATAATTTTTAAATGCAAAAATATAAAGTACTTTAATATAAAAAAAACAAAATTATACTAAAATAATAAAATTCTTAAATACTGAAATAGTAAACTTATAGAAATCTTAAATACAGTCGACTCTCTGGCTGTCGATCTTCTCGATATCAATAATACTCTAACTATCGATGAATTCTTCAGTCCCTTCAATCTGCATACATCAATTATCTTCATTCCTCGATATTTTCCCTTGCTTGAAGGATCTCTTCCTCGACGGTCCCTTGGATTCTGTTTGCTTTAAAAATCTCTTCGGGTTGTCAATAATTTCACTTTCTCATGGCTTGCATAGACATTTTTCTTGGCGAAACGAAGCTTTGAAGGGTGTTTGACATTAGTTTGTTTTTATTTGATGGACGTTGCCATGATTCTCTCCCATAGCTGGGTATCAAGAAAAAAATATTTTCAATCTAGTCTTCATTTTGCATTGTTCTGTAAACTGATGATTCTCTTCCTCGACGGTCCCTTGGATGTTGACAACAAGATAGTCGACTGTAGTAAAAAACTTAAATACTAAAATAATAAAATTCTAAAATACTAAAATAATTAAATCTAAAATACTAGTATATTAAAAACTTAACTACATACTACAATAGTACAATTCCATAATACTAAAATACTGCAAATAAACAAAACCAAAATTTGAAAATACAGAGCGAAAATAAAGCACTCAAACGTCAAAACTGCGTCGTTGTGATTTTGACAGCATTCAGTCGTTCCAATTAGCTATTTGAACTAACGCGCCTTACTGTACTAAAATGCTGAATTACAAAAATACTACATACTGAAATACTAAATTACTAATAAACTGCCAATTCATCTTCCCGGTACGGGAACTGTCAAAATGTGCGAGTTTGTTTGTTTGTTTGTTTGCCATGTTGTTCAAAATACTTGGAGATCATGTAACTTTCGTGGAGACATTAAAGGAGGTATTAGACTATGGCAAACAAACTCGCCCTTTTTTGTGTTTGACAGTTTGCAAACCTCGCAAACTTGTTTGCGGCAAACTAGCTAACAAAGCCAAATGGTGATCTTGTAGGGAGTTCAAGAAATTTGTTTCCAATGGACTTCTGCCTCACCTACTATCCTAGAGTATAAAAAGCAATAGCCCTTTGAAAAAAAAACTTTAGAATCAAACTTACGCAAACTCTTGCGAAAACAATCATCAACTTGATTCAGATGTCAGTCGAGTATCGACCATCGGTTGCTGCGATCCCTCTCCCTGACATCTAAGTAACAAAGTAAACAGGGACAAAAGTGACAGACGCAACATTCTACGATTTGCCATTGTAAATCAGGCTTTAACTTAAATTAACCTTTCCCACCAACTTACCGCTTGGCCAGGATTTTCCCGTTGAAACTCGCGCCGGAACTGCTCAAACGAAGCAAAGTATCTCCGCAGCAGCTCGTCCCGCTTGGCGCCGGAGGCAGCTTTGACCTTTTCCAGAATCGAGCTAATTTCGCTGAATTTAACCCGCTGCGAAATGCAGTCCACCTTTGACATTGTTGACGCCGTGTCGTTGCCGCGATTACAAACGGTTACTGGGATGCGCGGGCCCTCTAAAACCAGTGTTTAAAGATCTGGTCATGTTCGGTCCTGTTTTGTGGGGACGGCTCGTGACTGCTCGGGTTTGTTTTGATTACGTTATTCATCGCGTAGGTACTTTTTATTACTTATCTGTATGGGGAACCCCTTGTAGATAGGTTGAGAGCAAGTACTCTAGAGTCTACACCCTTGCCAAAAATCATGATTTTTTGAGTTCCAAATCCCACTTTTCATACGAATTTTTCAGTTCAACCCATATAACCATTTTTATGGTTGTAGTACCTGAACTCAAAAAATTGTATGAAAAGTGGGATTTGGAACTCAAAAAATCATGATTTTTGGTAAGGGTGTAGAGTAGTGGTTCGTGAGCGAGAGAGGGAACTCAAAACAGCTGATTGCAATTTGACAGTTGCTAACGGTAACTCAAGCAACTCAATAACAGATTGACGAAAAGATTTGTTTACATTTTTTTGGTACACTCCGCAAACTTCAAACCATACAAAATTGCTGCCGGGTCTTTTCCGGGAGAGATCCGGAAAAAAGATCCGGCAGCAATTTGTATTGATTTGACGTTTGCTGAGGGTGCCAAAAAGTTTGGTTATGTTCTGCTTGCAAAAGACAATGGCGTCTTTTGAAATCAATTTTCGTTTGAAATCGTTGTTTTTCAGTAGGGGAACAGCATGTTGCCACAGAGTAGGTAACTCTGTGATGTTATCATGTTACCCATCGGGCGCCTGATGTTGGTATATTAGCAGTGTGACGTTCCATTACTGCTTCTAAAGTGCGTTTTCAACTGAAATCGAGTAATAAATAGCTTATTGGGAAGTGAACCAGCAAGTTTCAAAAAAAAGTTTTGCAAAATAATTTGTTGAAAAAGTGATAAATTGCAAATTGTATTGGATTGTTGAATCAACAAACTGTAAAAATTTTAGGTTTTTTGCTTTTAGGATCTTTTTGAAACCGCCTTGAGTTAGGGGTATTCAAAAACACTCAAAATAAAATGAAAATTTTGTATATTGGACCTTTCCAAAATAAAACAAAATCTGAAATTATTTATTTATTAATAAAATGATATGAATTGAACTTAAAAAGAAACAACCATCTCAGCACCCTGTGAGTTGCGACCTTTTTTGGAGACAGAAGTGAAAGTGAGTGCCGGTGGGTGACGTGGATAGCTGCGACCGGCCAACTCAGTAGAGTTGTAAACAAGCATCGTTCAAAACATTCTTCTCTGTTTTGTAATCCGGCGGCCGTAAAATCGGATCAAGTGCAAGTGCAATGCAAGCGATAAGCCGTGCCGTAATTAATCTCCGTCCAGCCAGAACTATCAACCGATTTGCAGTAGCTGACAGAAGCATCAAAACAAGCGCAAGTGCGAGTTACATCAGCTGGAACCGAAGAGGACAAGGTCAGGACCATCGTCAACGGCAACACAGCACCACCGGTTCTTTGCTCGGTACAGCTGCCCTGTCCGGTTTGATCAGTGGCCTCTTTCTACGTACAGCCGAAGAAGATCATGACCGTCAAGATCGCCGCAAGTTCTCGCTCTTCCCCAGCGTATCCGCCGCGACCACCTTCAAGGACCTCAAAGGGCGCCGAGCGATGCACAATTTCATAGCGGACGTCGTAGACGTGTCGGCTCCCGCTGTGGTCTACATCGAAATCAAAGACACCCGCCACTACGACTTCTTCTCCGGCCAACCGGTTACGATCTCCAACGGGTCCGGGTTCATCGTCGAGGAGGACGGCCTCATCCTGACCAACGCCCACGTCGTCATCAGCAAACCGAACGCGATGGTGACGGTCAAGCTGCTCGATGGGCGAACCTTCCCCGGAACCGTCGAGGACGTCGACCCCAACTCGGATCTCGCCACCGTACGCATCAAGTGCAAAAGCCTCCCCGTCATGAAGCTCGGCAAATCTTCGGACCTACGCTCGGGAGAGTGGGTGGTCGCCCTGGGGAGTCCTCTCGCGCTGAACAATACGGTGACCGCCGGAGTCGTAAGTTCCACGCAACGAGCCTCGCAGGAGCTCGGACTGCGCGGCAAGGACATCAACTACATCCAAACCGACGCGGCGATCACGTTTGGAAATTCCGGAGGTCCGCTGGTCAACCTGGACGGAGAGGCCATCGGAATCAACAGCATGAAGGTGACGCCCGGAATTAGCTTTGCGATCCCAATTGATCACGCGAGGGAGTTTTTGCTGAAGGGGGCCGATCGGAGGAAGGCGAAGGGATTTAGCACCGAGAAGATACCGGTAAGGAGGTACATGGGAATTACGATGCTGACGTTGACGGCGGAGATTTTGCGTGAGCTGAGGCAGCGGAGTCACAACGTGCCGGATAGCGTGAGGAACGGGATTCTGGTGTGGAAGGTGATACAGGGATCGCCGGCGCATGTGTGAGTATTATTTCATTTCTGATAATTCTATTATCAATAACGTCAACTGTGGTGAATCGGGACTACAGTCTGAATAGTGCAGCCGTTTTTAGAGCAGCTTTAAATTTGGAAAACGAAACACGTTTTTGTTGTTGTTTTACATCGGTCCTATCCGCAACAAGGCTAAACCAGCTGTCCCGATTCGCCCCAGTGAGGGTACATATAATATGATCAAAGAATACTGCTTGTTCACAACCACAATTAATAGTGCTTTTAAAATAGTTTTGTTGAAAATTATTATTTTAAAAACTGGGATGACTTTGATAGTCATCGTGTTTCCTACCAAATTTCACTCTAAAAGTGAGAAAATTTAATAAATAACGTCAAGTTGATCATTAGTAAGGTTTATTTTAATGTTTAATTTGAAAAAAAAAATACATTTTAATGTTTTTTAACTATGTTTATTAAATTTTCATTACATTTATATAAATTGGAGGTTAAGTGAATTGAACGTTTGTTCAAAATGTTTGATCAAAATTCATTAGAAATTGTTTTTTTTTGATAATTTTTTTACCGTCAAACTAAATTTTGTGGAATGACAAAAAAATCAAATTAACATAGAAAATTGTTCTAATGAAAATGCCTATTAATATGCAGATATTTTTGATTTCTGTTTCAATAACACTTTTAAAACTTTTAACCTAGATACTTATTCTAGCTTTTGTTGTCCAAAGAATCCGATAATGCAGTGCGTTTATCGATTCGAACTCATTTGCACTAAGAAAAACAACACATTGAGAGTATTTTAAAACATCTTAGTTACAATGTTTTCATAACTATAGTTAACTAACTTTTGGAACTTTTTAAAGTTTGCTTGTAAACTACTTCTTGAGTACTTTGAACACTTCTCTAACAAGTTTAGTGTGATTCCTGACCATTTTCTTTGTTTTTAATTTGTATTATTCATTTTGGCTAGACTTGAAAAAGGTGAACTTTTTTAAAAACAATATTTAAGTGTTATTTGCTTTTCAAATCGGATTTTGCATCCAAACATTGATTTTGAATTTTTTAAGACCATATTTTCAACGTTATCAAAAAAACTTTAATTTTCATGAAAAACATAAAAAATGGGATTGTTTTTTCCGCTTATCAATATTTTTTTAAACAACCCTAATCAGTGCCTACAACTTTGCAGAAGACACCAACTCGATCAGACATCAGACAATGCATGGACAGAGTCTCATATCGATATTAAAAGTGGTACAAAATTAAAAATCTTTGAAAAGAATCACTAGTTGCTTGATTTATTGCCAACAATACTTAATTTGCTATGAAAAAATCTTAACAATTTCTGTAGTCATACTTGTTTGGTTTTCCTACCCATAAAAATATTGAAATATTCAAAAATTGAAAATGTTAAAACTAAAAATTGATGATACATTTTTTTTTAGTTTGAAAATTTAAAAGGTTATTATTTTTTTTTCGTTTAGTAATTTAATCTTAGGTTCTTTGATTATTTAATTCTAAAATTCTTTCATATATTTATAAATAATTTATATATATAGATAAAAATAGTAAAAAGATTTATCTTTCATTTTAAAATAAAAAAAAAACCAAAAATTCACAAGTGCGCAATTTTTGACGTTATCTTAGATAACAGAAAATCTTATATCTTTGGAACATTGTTGGAATCATATTGTAGGTTGGAGACCCAAATTTTAAGAAAAGTATAAATTGCGTTATTCGATTATCCGGAGTGAAATTTCAGCTAGGACTTCGGATAATTGACTACGAACTATATTGAAAAACTTCAAATCCCAATTTCTTAGAATTTTCATATTGGGGACTTTTCAATTTTTGGAAATTTAATTTTTTATCAAATTTTAGAATTTTAAAAATTTCATGTTTTTAATTTAATTTTTAAAGTTTTTAGCTTGAAATTTTATTTTTGTAAGTTTTGAATTATTTTTTCTAATCATTGAATATTTTATTCTGAATTTCAAAAATTTAAATTTCGAATTTTACAATTTTTTTTTTGCATTTTGTACGATTTTAAAATTTTTGAATTTTGATGTTCTTTTTTTTACACTAAACTAAATAATTATTGTTGTGTTTTTGTCCCTCTGTTTTAATCATTCAGAGCACAAACTAGATCCTTCCTTTAATTTTTAGGCATTTAAGAAAAAAACGCAGAATTTTGTGATTCGGCCTTATGGGGCAATTGTCAATTAAATGAATGAACATTAAATATTACGCCATTTTGAAATGTTGTCTTGATTTAAAATAATTGAAAATATTGTTTTCGAATAGATCGACAAATTCATGAATAGAAAATGGTGGGTTGTTTGGGTGAGACTTAGAAAACATAAATTTTCCTGTTTTCAAATCTTTGCATGGCAATATCTCAGTAACTAAACTGCCGTTCTACGCATAATTGTCCCATGTTCGAAAAAGTGCAACTGAGGAAAAACGCGATTGAACGCATAATTGTCTCGTGGGTTCCTATCCGCCCTGTGTGTCCCTAATCGCCCCAGTTAGCAGTTTATCACTCTTTTTTATGATACTCTTGCTAAAAAACAGGTAAAAACGACATAATGCTTCATAAAACTATTGATTCCGTATGAGAAAATACTTGGTTTGACAATTATGCGTAAAAGTTTGACGATGGGACAAACAGACTTGATGTTGTTTTCAATGAGTTTCCGAACAACGTACCAGATATTATGTGTTTTTCTTAAGTTATACGACAAACTAAACATAAAAATGTTAAAAAGTCAAAATCGTCCAAAAATGACATGGGCCAATTATGCGAAGAACGGCAGTAAAGGTCTTATCAACAAAGTTCAAAAAAGCAAAATATGGAGAATTTTCTCAGCTTTTCAAAAATATATTTTTCAATGGTGCAAACATGGGCACTTATTTAAAAAAATGTATAACTGCGACTATTTTTAAAAATGTTACCCAAAAATGGCTATAACTTGAAAACTGTGCACTTTATCAAAATTTCACAGAAGTACTTTTTGATTGCAAATTCGATTTTACATCGAAAAATGAAGTTGACAATTTTTTGCGACCAATATTTCGTTTTTTTTTTAATCAGTATTGATTTAAAAAATCATAAGTCGGTCAAACATTTTTTGCCCCTTTCTAGAAGTTGGCATTTGATGAAAATAAAAAAATAGTGTTTTTTTTTTGCAAATCAAGTTTAAGTGACAAAAAGTGAAATAAAAAATCACCAATTTTTTTTAACCGTGTATCTTTTTTTTCAGTGTAGTCTTTAGCCATACCTACAACTTTGCTGAAGACATCAAATCGATCAAAAAATTCATTCAAAAGATACAGATTTTTGAATTTTCCTATATAATTTTTGTATGACAGCTGCCTTTGTATGGAAAATTATATGGACAAACTAATGATGTAAAATGGCTTCTTTGGGCATACTGAAGGCACCAAAAAAGTTTCAGCTGGATTTAAAAATACCGAAAAAATCGAAAAATCTCTGAAAATTGCTCAGATAATTTTTTAACAAATCCACTAAAATTATGAGAAAACCAATAATTTATTTCCCATCCTTCGAAACTTCCAGCGGCGGCCTCTACCCAGGCGACATCATCACCAGCATCAACGGGCACGAGGTCAAGAACTCCGGCGACGTGTACGAACTGCTGTCGGCAAAGGAGCGCGAACTGAACATCACCATCTACCGGGGCGTGGATCGCATGACGGTGAAGGTCACGCCGGAGGACGCGGATGCAATTTAAGGAAAAAGAAATGAAAATCGAACGAATACTTTCACAGACATTTACATTTATTTAATTTATTTTTTACCATCCTGTAAATACATTTACGGTTTGTATAGTTTTACAACGCAACAGACACGAAACACACACGCGATCGCACGAAAACTGCCTCTAGAATAAATTTTTACATCAATACTTGTGATTTTTTTTTTGTGCTTGTTTTTTCTGTTTTTTTTTCTTTTAGTAAAACATCTAACAATAAAAATTGGTGCCTATTGATATAAAAATCTCAGTTCTCAGCGTACACACTTGGTATGATTATGGGAGGAGAAGGTGGCTTTGCCAGCAAAATGAGAGCAGAAAACGAACAGATCATTCATTTTCCATTGGTTCCGTTTGTGGACGTGCCGTTGGTTCCGTTCGAGCTTCCATTGCTGGACCCGTTCGTCGCTCCGTTGGTTTTAGCCGTTCCGTTCGATCCTCCGTTGGCACTTCCATTCGCTCCATTCCCGTTCAGCACCGCTCGATGCCCGTAAAACACCTCATAGTTCTTCGAGTAATCCCTCGGCAGCTCCAAGTCAAACGTGTCCGCCGCCAAATAGGCCGCCCCCAGCGCCATCGTGTTCGTCAGCTTCAGCAGCTTCAGATCGTACTTGAACTTGGCGTTCTCCAGCTCCCGCGTAAAGCCCGGCTCCAGCAGCTCCCAGCTCAGCCAAACCGACCCGACGCACACAATGTCCACCTCGCCGCACTGGCTAATCAGCGCCGGGCTGATCCGCGGCGACAGCGCACAAACCGACCGGGCCAACATCTGGCCCGCCTCCTCGAAGAACTTCCGGCACAGCGGTTCGTTCTCCTCCAGCGCGCATTTGGCCAGCTTCGAGCACAGGCCCGAGTACGTCGGCTTGCAGAACTTGGCGTAGCAGTGGTCGAGCAGGTCGAGCCGCGTTTTGATGCCAAAGTGGGCCTGGATCAGCTCCCAGACGCGCTCCACGCACAGCTTGCTGCGCGCAAAGTTGTCCTGGTGGTCGAACACGGTCTTGATGGCTTTCTTCGAGATCCACCAGGCTGGAATGAGGGAGGGGGGAAGTGAATTAGGTTTTAGTCAAACTAGATTGATCGAATCAACGAATTGTCTCTGCGGTGAAATTAACGCAGTAGGCCTGGCCAATGAAAAGAAGCATGTTGGGTAGTGTGTCCCAAAAAAGGCGATGTGGCGGGTTCATCTGAATTTCGACAGGTTTTTGCCTCAGAGACCATGTTTCTATACAACGAAAAATTCCCAAAAATCGTTTAGAACTTGCGATTTGCAATTTACTGAAAAATAACCTGTTTTCATATAAAATATCGTATTTTGTTCTATAACATAGAAAAATGCATTCAATTTGCCTCACCACAAACCATAGTTAAGAGTCCCACCAATAATGTTCTGTATTCATATTGATCCAGGAATTCGTCATTTTTCATTGGCAGCATGTCAAAGTTGGAAAAATGTTTTTTTGCCTGAATTTTTGAACAAATTTTTCTCAAAAATCATGTTTAAAAAAAATGGCGCCAAAATCAATACCATCATCTCATAAGTAATAATTGTTTGAAAATTTTTGCTTATAACAATTAGTTTCTGTCTTTTCAATGCCATTTTAGTAAAATAAAAATGGCATTTTTTCAAAATTCCCGTTAAAAACTCACGTGGTGATTATGGCATCCGACCGTAATATCACAGACAAACAGACGGGACACTCGAGTGCCGAAACATCGTCCTCCAAAAACGGCCATTTGAAATTCAATTTTGTTTCGGCATCCACTCACCCGGCGCTGATGGCGCTGCTGTCATTGACAGTTCGCCCGCCTTTTCTTAGTGTGTGTGTTTTTGTTTTTCTAAGTTGAGCGTGAGCACGTGTGAAACAGCAAATGAAAACAAATAAAAAAAAAGATGGAATTCGGGAATTCTAACGATGATTCACAATCCATGCTTTGCGGGACAAGATTGGGGCAGTCTCGGCCAGGGTCAGATGAGCAGCTGACTAGCGAGGACATACCTTTTGACCCACTATTTACCCGGTCGGCCTACTCAACTGCATGTCGATATCGAGGCTGCTGCTGAGGCGCCCGCTACTTGTCTCATTCAACTTAACTGCGCCGTGGACACGTTCCCCGCAGATGTTTCCACACGCCCCCCGGGGGTGGGGGGAGGTTGTCAATTCAGGTAGATTTGAATTGGATTTTTCTATTTCAGCGGCCACTACTGGTATTTTCGTGACCAGAAGGAGCTTGTTGATGATGGTGATGGTTCGAGGTTTCGGTGGAGGATGATTCTTCGACCGAACTTGGAAGCAACGGGGAGAACCAGTGCGTTGGTCTCTGTCATTGCGTTTGTGGTGCATCGTTGCTGGTGCTGCGCATGATTTGTCTCATGAGGTTCTGCCATTGGAAACGGAACTGATCCACCGTCATCTTCGGCCGCCGACGTTGATTTGCATATTTTGCATCGAGTACTGACGATCAGCAACAACAAAATTATTTCGATCAGCTGTTGATGTTTACAATCGTTAAGGCTTGATTGTCTCACGCATACACTGACATGACACATGACAGTAATGGATTTGTATTGGTATGTTTGAGCTGCGCTTCGGCATCAGCTCACCAGGTAGCGCTGGCGTCGCCGTGATTTGGTGGTTTGATGAAGGACGATGGATTTCAAAAATAATTTGTATGGAGAGTCACGTCTGTTTGTCTGTGGTAATATTTCGATAGAAATTTCTCGATTCACGATCGAGATTTTTCAATCGTAATTTTTCGATCGTAATTTGACGATCGAGAAAATCTCGATATGCGTTTGAAGCTTGTTTTCAAAAAAATCAAAAAATTTAAAAAAATCCAAAAAATTTTAAAAACTCAAGAAAACTAAAAAAATTAAAAGAATTTAGAAAAAATTCAAATAAATAAAAAAAATAAAAAATTCCAGGATTGAAAAAATTCAGAATATTCAAAAAATTTAAAAAATTCTGAAATTTCAAAAACTTAAAAAAAATAAAAAATTATAAAATCACAAAATTTCAAAAAATAAAAAAAATCTAAAATGTTATGAAATTGAAAAAAAATCTAAAAGTTTAAATAAATAAAAACATTTAAAAAAAACTAAAATTTTTTAAAAAAATAAACATAAAAAAATTAAATAAGGTTTTTGAAATTTATATTTTTTTTGAACTTTTGAAATATTTGAAATTTATGAAACTTTCGACTGAAATGGTTTCAAAAAATCAAAAACTCCAGAAAATTCTACAAACTTAAAAAAAAATAAAAATCAAAAAATTCAATAAATTTAAAATTCAAAGGAATCTTAAAAATCAAAAAAAAAATCTTAACTACCATCGAGAAATTACGACTGACGATCGAGAAAATCTCGATATACGTTTGAAGCTTGTCTTCAAAAAATTTCAAAAACTCCAAAAAAGTCTAAAAACTTGAAAAAATCAAGCTTCCCTGCACCGTGCGGTACACGCGGTTCACTTGTACCTCGGGTTTGCTTTGCGCCTGCTTTGTTCGGTTTACACCCGTACCTGACTCACACGAACCGAGGGTATTTTGGTTCATCGTACCAGCGCACCACGACACTCTCGGTTCGCCACGTCGGTTTTGTGTCTGGCACTCACCCATGGCATGAACCCGGTATATGAGCCAAGGTGCTTCACTCGTTACGAGCCGAGGTACGTGCCGTGGTACGCGCTGGCGGCCCGGGGTCCATTGGGTTCATTCGTGGAAAATGGTCCATTAAAAAAAATTATATGGAGCGTGAACAATCGCCAAAGGCGCTAAAAAGGCCCAGTGAAAAAAAAAAAATATAATTTAACCCAAAAATGAACAACTCCTCGTGGCAGTATTCAGATGCAAACAAAGATCGAGATCGAGCTGTCACATCCCGGCGAAATATGTTGGCTGACGTATCGGGCGGTCAGTAAAAAAACACAGCTTGAAGTCGCTTGACAAAACACTTTTGCTAGATAGAGATAGCAAATTTGATGCTCATCAGGCAAAAAAGACACTCATTGGATATTATTCTACTCTCTCGCGCACGAAAGATCGGTAGAAAGAACATCAAAAAATCATCACCTTGATTATTCGGCGGAACATCTATTTCACTACTACTACTACACTTGCAGGTGTCGAAAAATGACCTGTCACTTTTGTAGATTGGTTATGTGTGTAAACAAAACGAAAAAAATATTTTAAGTGGCGCTAACAAAGAAATTCACTAAAAATCTTCAACTGATTGATTTATTCAAGAAGTTCGGGAGCGATTTTCTTTTGCGTGTTTCACCTCCTCTCTCTTTTGCGGGTGAAGAAAATTCGCAAGCGAAAATGGTACTTTATGCGATTATTCCATTCCTGAGTGTTATCAATGTAAATTTATTTTTTTAAAAAGCTATTCTTCATAAATTTGTATTGTCGTCTCAGAGAAATTATATCAACAATTTTAAACGTATACACTAAACCCCCGGTGGTTGGTCACTTTTCGTTTGACACTTTTTAGTTTGTACCTCGTTGGTTGGACGAACTGTCACCTTTTACACGGCGCTCACACACACTATCAAAACAAACGATTGGTAGTGTGTGTGAACTCCGTTATAAAAGGGGTGTCAAACTAAAAAGTGACCCCATTCGTTTGTCAACAATTGGTGTCAAACCATCGGGGTTTGAGTGTAGTTTAAATGAAAAAAGAAAAAAAACTATAATCTCACCTCCTCCCTCGTCGCCAATCATGTGTCCCCAGCCGCCACACCCGTAGGTGCTGCCGTCCGGATTCCGGAGCAGTGTGTTCGAGCCGGTTCCCGATATGATGACCATCCCACCCACGTTCGAGGCCGTCGCGATGCTGCCCACCGTATCGCTGCCCACCATGTACCGTTCCGCTACGTCCGGGTAGTGCGTCTTCAGGTAGTTCTCCAGCTCCCGGTTGGTGGCGTCCTGTTCGGCCCCACTCAGGCAGAGGCCCATCGCGCTCAGCCGGTGCGTCTCCGGAATCAGCGCTTGTGCCTTGGCGTCCCGCGTCATCGTGTCGATCCGTTTGGCCACCTCGGGAATGCCGACCATCCAGTGGTTGGTGCCGGGGCCCTTGGCCGATGCGACTACATTTCCGTCGCGGTCGCAGATCACCAGCTTGGAGTGTGTTGCGCCACTGGAAGAAGAAGAAGAGGAAGCGGAGGGAGATGATAAAACCCGGAAATCTTGGAGAATTTCATCAGTCAGGTCGAATTCAAAACGCGAAGCCCCCAAGACACACAATAGTTGTGTGGCAACGGTCGACACATTATTCAATTAACCGTAATTGAACGAAATGGAATCGTGGATTAGGTTATTTTTTTGAGTGAGAGTTGAATGATATGGCTCAATTTGTTGACCTCGGAGAAAAGGTGGTGTGATATCAAGTTGTGAGATATACCTAATAGTGAATTATGAAAACAATATGGAAAAGACAATTCTTGGATATGAAATCTTAGTTTGAGACACAACTTCATAAAAAGTACTGTACTTTTTCGATAACTGGGCTGTGAATGAAAGCCAGTTATCAAATTCTGGTTGTTATTTTGTCTATATGAAACATTACGAAGTAGAGTGTCCAATTTCGGACTCTCTCGTCAGCTCTTGCAGTGAGCGGTCGTCTTTCGAGTTTTAGCGCGTTTTTTTCTGTTTTTGACGGAGTTGTTTACCTTCGCTGACGGCCATGGCGGCGGCCGCGGAAGCGGAAAGTGGTTGGACGCTCCAAAAGACCAAGGAGGGGAAGCCGTTCTATTGGAACACAATCACGAATGAAAGTGTGTGGAAGAAACCGGACGGGTTTCAGGCGGAGAAGCAGCCGGCGACGGAGAAGAAGGTGGAGAATTCCTCAGAACCGGATTCACCAACCCTGCGCGTTCGTAAGTACCAGGACGCTCCCGGAGAGAGGTGGCAGGTTTTCTTTCGGCCGAAGCACAAGCCACTGCAAACAATGCGGATTTCAGAGGAATTGTGGAAGCACTACCCCGGGGTGACGGATGTCACCAAACTCCACCAGAACAAGCTCCGCGCTACTGTCAACAACCCGAAGGAAGCCAACGCAATCGTCTGCGATCCGCGTTTCTGTATTGAATACCGGGTCTGGATTCCGGCGCGTTCCGTGGAGATCGACGGCGTAGTGAGCGAAAATGGACTGACAGAGCAGCAGGTGTTGAAGGCGGTTGGCCACTTCAAGAGGAGGAACTTACCAACAATCCCAGTCATCGAGGTTCGACAGATGGGTACGTCCGAAGGCGAGGGCGCGTCCAAACGCTTCGTCCCGTCGAGCTCGTACCGAGTGACGTTTGCGGGGACAGCTCTACCGGACTACCTGGTGGTGGACAACATGCTCCGTCTTCCGGTGCGCATGTACCGCCCGCGCGTTATGAGTTGCTCTAACTGCAAAAAGCTGGGACATACTAAGGCATTCTGCAGCAACAAGACGGTCTGTGGCAAATGCGGCGAGAAACATCCGGACGAGCAGTGCCAGAAAGAGTTGGAGAAGTGCCTGCTCTGTGGAGGACAACCTCACGAAGTTCGTTCTTGTCCCAAATACAAGGCGCGCGAGGACAAGTTGAAACGCGAACTGCAGAGGCGGTCGAAGCGCTCATTCGCAGATATGGTGAAGACGGTCACGACCAGTTCCGGCAGCGAGAACCCCTTTTCCGTCCTTTCTGAGGAAGAGGATGGTTCATCTGAGGACGAAACTGAAGATGAGCTGATAGTCAACACCAAAGGCGGTACATCCAAAAGGAAGAGAAAAACAAAGAAAACGAGCCACAGTGACAAATCTCGGAGCAGCACCCTTCCACAGCCAGGTTCGGACAAGTTCAACAAAGCGTTCCCGGGAGTGAGCTCAATAAAAACATCGCCAAAAGATCCAACCAACCCAGCAGCAGTCGTGCCTCAGAAGAACTATGGTAAAGACAACCGAATTCCGTTTTCGCTTTTGTTGGAAGCGGTGTTGTCGGTAGTGAGCGGATCAACAAGAACCCTGCTGGAACCTCTGATCCCCTTCTTCAAAGAACTCGGCAAGATGCTCAGGGAGAATAAGGCGCTTAATGCCATTATCTCTTTTGATTAAACTGTTAATTTACTATAGCCTTAAGTTAAAATGTAAATTACAACTAAAACCCGGTCCGAACCAGTTTACTTACAGCTAAGGGGACCTAAATAAACAATTTCACGAAAAAAAAAAGAGTGTCCAATTTCCCGTCCCGGGAAAATAAATTCCCCGGTATTCCCGAAATTCAAGCGAAAGTATATATTTTCTCAACTTCTTGGAACATTTTTTTTGAAAATGCTCTAAAAAAATTATAAGTGAAGAAACTTAACATAATTTTGTTCAATATAATTTATTGTTCAGTGCATATAGAATTGAGATGGACAGAAAATTTTATATCAAGATATATTTCTGATGATATTAATTTTTGAAGCATCTGGAAATAGATCTAGCTTAATGAAAACAAGCTTTTTCCAATTTAGGGCTTTTAAAAGAATAAAGAATAATTTAAACCGTTTTTTTTACGTTTTGTATACCATGAGATGGAAATTGAATTCACGGCGTGTTTTCTGGGCAACCTTAAGGAGAAAAAATAGTCATCGCTACTCTCAAAAGTATCTTACAGGAAATTTTCTCAGCTTTCCAATGCTTCTAAGAGCGAAATGTTTCATCGGGTAATTTCTGAGATATCTATATTTTAAGTTTTTTGTTTTAAAATCCTTAATCATTTATTGGAAACTATTAAATAACATTCCAGGAAACTTGTCAAATGATGTGTTTCATGTGTCATTTACTCATCAAAATGTGCAAAATAATACAAGAAACAACTTTGTAGAAAATTACAAACCGCTAAACATTTTGAAAATGAAGTTTTAACCGAATTTTTGAATATGTGGGATTTATTCAGAAATTAAAATCATAAAACCCCATTCATAAATTATTATTACAAGAACAAATAGATTATTACATAATTGTTGTGTACAAATAACACCGGTCTGCTCTGATTCAGCTTGGAATTAGCTGATACAACCGAAATTTTTACAAATTTGAGATTGATAGGGTATTACAAGATCTTTATAAATAAATAACATATTTCCTTAATCAAACATTAATCAGTTGCATGGATTCAAACATGTTTAATACTCGAAATTGAACTGCAAACTACTGTTGCAAGCTTTAGGAGAAATACTTTTTTAGTATGAAATGATTGTTTTCGTTTTTTTTTATATATTAAACAAGCTAACCCCGACAAACTTCGTCTTGTCATTTTTTCACTTCTTGACGTTTTTAGCCTCCTGTGATCAAAATTTGATTTTACGCAGCTTTTCCCATACAATCGGCAGATCTTCCGGAATCGGTTCCAGAGTTGCCAAAGTTGTAACTTTTTGGCGTAAGAACCTTCCTTGGGGTTATACGAACCTAACGCAGCAAAGAGCGCTCCGATCCGACTTTCCGTTATCAACTGATACGCGTTCGAACAAAACCGTCGTAATCTATCTATATATATAAAAAATTTCGATGGTTTTGTTCGAACGCGAATCAGTTCAATACGGAGCGTCGGATCGAGGTGCTCTTTGTTGCGTTGGGTTCGTATAAGTCCAAGGAAGGTTCTTACGCTAAAAAGTGACAACTTTGGCCACTCTGGAACCGATTCCGGAAAATCTGCAGATTGTATGGGAAAAGTCACGTAAAATCAAATTTTGATCAAAGGAGGCTGACTTAGCAAACAAGCCAGAAACGTCAACAAACGAAAAAAAGGAAAAGACGAAGTTTTTCGGGTAAGGCTTGTTTTTTATATATATAGATGATCAAGGAATTAGCAATATTTTAGAGGTTTATAAGACTTTCATTTTTTTTTAAAAATGTTTTATTTCTTGATTTTTGTTCAAATAGTTTGGAAAGACTTTTTTTTTGTTAAAATAATAAATAATATTGTTCAAACAAAAAAAAGTTTGTGACGGTGTTTCCAGCATTCTGAATTGGAAGACTTAAGTTTAATTGCTACTTTTAAGTGCATTTTCAACAGTAAACATTTCATAAAACTTTATATTTATTTTATCCTCATGAAAATATGACTTTTGAAGCTTGCAACAGTAATATGGAGTACATTTTCGATTTTAAATCATATTTGTATTTCTGTTCCTGGTTAATGTTTGCTTAAGAAAATATCAAATTTATTCATTAAAATTCAATAATATTATTAACAATTACAAACCTGCCAAAGTTTTGGTTGAACAAGCTAAATCAGAGCAGACACGTGATATTTGTACACAAAAAAATATGTAATAATCTAAAAAATATATATTTTTAACATTGTTTTATGATTTTAACTTCTGAAAAAAATCCATATATTCAAAAAATCGGTTAAAACTTCATTTTAAAAATGTTCAGTTGGATTGCAACCTTCTACAAAGTTGTTTCTTGTCTTTTTTGCACATTTTGATGATTAAATGACCAATGAAACACATCATTTGATAAGTTTTCTGAACTGTTAGTATTAAGTTTCCAATAAATAATAAAGAAATTTAAAACCAAAAAACTTAAAATAGAGATATCTCAGAAATTTCCCGATGAAACATTTCGCTCTTAGAAGCATTGGAAAGCTGAGAAAATTTCTTATAAGACACATTTGAAAGTAGCGATGACTATTTTTTCCTGAAAAGTTTGTTCTAAAAAACACGCCGTGAATTGGTTTCATTAAATATTTCAAATAGGTTTGTGCAAGAAGAATTACTTCAGTTCGTTCAATACTTGGTACCGTTATTGGGGGTGACTATGGGTCAAATAACGATACACCTCTCGTAATTTCTAATTAACAAAAACAATTTAAATATCATCGAAAATCTTTTATTATAGAATTGTTCTTAGAAAGTTTACTAACATTTTCTCATTGATGAACACTACCTTTAATGCCAATAGTTTGAAAATTGACCCAATCTCACCCCTTAGAGGGGGTGACATTGGGTCAAATGAAACTAAAATGATGCTCAAATACAAAGATATGGTAAAAACAAGTCATCCAACAGTGTTTCTTGTTCGATGGAATCGTATTGACATGCTAAAATGTTTGAAGTAGAGATGTTCAAACATTTGGATACTTTTTGATCAATTCCAACAAAAATTTTAAAAAGTTGATTTTTCGAGAGGTCATTTTTGGCTAAAAACGCACCTCAATCTTAGACAGCTGCCAAAATGACAGGATTTTTTCTAGGAACGAAATTTTTTCAGCAAAGTCATCTTAAGGTGTCCCTTGCACAACCCTTTTAACAGAATTCAGTTTCATTGAGAAGTACCTGAGAAATAGTAAAATCCGTAAAAAATACTTTGACCCAATCACAACCCCCAGACCCAATGTCACCCCCACTGATGGTATTCAAGAAATTATGCAATATAAAGTAAAAGAATTCGACGCCAACATTTCAAAAAGCATCATGTACAAATCGTGCGTTTTGAGAAAAACGAATTTGAATGTTGAGCATCATTTTTCAATTCCCATTTTAAAATAAAAGCAAAAGAAGATGTTGTGATGATAACAAACGATGAAAAACGTTGCCTTATTGATACTTGATCATCCATATTCATTAACCCACCGGAGGTCGCGTACGTGTACTTTGTACACAGTTTGTAAGGGCACTTGTAAGAAAGGCGAAAACACGCGACTTCCCGAAGGTTAAAACACTATTTCCGTCATTATATTTAAGAAAAAAAAACATAACTCCTCACAAGATCCTCTGTAATTATTAAGTCAAATGTAATTACAAAAGCCGACTCGGTCCTAACCAGGTCCCAGTACCGAAAAGGACCTAATAAAAATAATTTTATGAAAAAAAAAAAAACATAACTCCTTTTGAAATCACCAACGTCTATTTCACCCTGCTTTGTTATGATTCGCTTTTCGTCGGCAAATGTACATGGCGTCTTTTTCATTATGATTTTTTCGTCACGAGGTTCATGTGGTCTTTTATTTGAAAGGTTGACAGGGCCATATAAACAGGCACTGCTGATGCCAGAGATTTTGTTTATGTTACTTTATTTCAAATCATTATTAAACAGACTTTACTGGCTCTACTCTCTCGCGCACGAAAGATCGGTAAAAGGAATCTTAAAAAAATCAGCACCTTGATTATTCGGCGGAACATCTTTTTCACTACTACACTTGCAAGTGTAACGTTAAATGTCGAAATATGACCTGTCACATTTTGTAGATGGGCAATGTGTGTAAACAAAGCGAAATAAAGAATTTTAAGTTGTGCTGGCAAGGAAATTCACAAAAAATCATCAACAGATTGATTTTCTTGGAGAAGTTCGGGAGCAATTTTCTGTTGCGTGATTTGCCTCCTCTCTCTTTCACGGGTGAAGATAGCTCCCAAGCGAAATTTTTTTTTTGCGATTATTCCTTCCCTGCTCACTGATAAAAAATATTTCTCAACAAAAAATACCTGAGAGCATTTTTAGATTTCTTGTACGATTTGAGTTTTTAAAATTAAAAAAATATGCCTTTATTTGAATTGTATGATTTTTTACATGCAGTCAAGTTATTAATTGATCTTCACGCATATTTAAACCATTTAAGTCGCTTTACTATACAATTTTGTTGCAAAATATTAATCAGCGACTAGATCAGAACAATTTTCAATAAATTTAAAATTTCCCGGCAATTCCCGGGATTTCCCGGGAGATTGGTTAAAAATTTCCCGTTTCCCGGGAAATTTTAAACACCGGGAAATTGGACGCTATATTACGAAGGGACCACCCATGCATAATATTTTTCTATAATTTCTATAATTTGTTTTAAATGTTATAAATTGGTTTCCAGAGCTCATCCGCTCACCCCTCGATTATTCGGTTTGTTATTGTTTTATGACGTTTGTCTGCTTTTTGATGAGCTTCGAGACTGTTTCCGAGCACCCAGTTTTTTTTTATTTATTTTTTTATTTTTTTTTTATTTTTTTTTATTTTTTTTTTGTTTTTTTTATTTTTTTTTTATTTTTTTTTATTTTTTTTTTGTTTTTTTTATTTTTTTTTATTTTTTTTTATTTTTTTTATTTTTTTTTTAAACAAAGCTCACAGTACTGTAGGTTACAAACTATTTATTTTTCAGCGAAAATTAAATTTTGTAACAATAATAAGGACGCATTTAGTTTTTGTTGTGTGAATTTTGAATACATAAACTTGAAAAAATGCATTGGCCCACCCGGGCAGACGGTAATCACAAAATTCATACCATTGAAATACACAGAAAAAAATGATGGTAATATTCATCAGGAAATGGTGACAGATTTTGTGGCAAAATAAATGATTAATTTTATCCCTGAAAATGATGAATTTTCATCAGTTTTTGATGAATATTCATCAAGTGCACATTTTTACACATTTTTTAAGTAAGATTACACAAAAAAAGAGGTAATATTCAACCTACCAAATTTTCAACATTCCAAAATTCAACTTTTTTTGCTGTGTAACAAATACTGTTGAAATAACAGAAAGTGTTATGGAATCTTCTTGAAAAATCAATTTTTGCATAAGAGTTTAATAACAGTTTATTTTATCATAACAAAATTTGTTATTGGTCTGATATTGGATGAAAGCCAAAACAACTTTGGAATAACATTTTTTGTTATGGAAGAATACCTCCAACTGTTATTGGGATGATCGGATTAGTTGTTAAAGAAACAAAAAAATAATAACAAAGATTTGTTTGAAGAATAACTAAAAATGTTTTTAGTCTGTTATTTCAATAACAATCCAATAACAAAAAATCAAAACGACGAATAAAAAATCTTGTTATAAATAACATAAAATGTTATTGGCCTAGTTTTTTTTCAAATATCAAAAAATGTTATTCCCATGTTATTTCCGTCTGCTCGGGTAGTTAAAATTGATAACAGGAATGAATTTAAAAATTTTCGTCGATATCAAAAGCCACATTATTATTCTACAGTTGCTATCTATAACCACCCTTTTAGCCCATCAAACAATAACAAGTACCAATCCAGCAAATTTTACGATGTAGAAAGTACACACGATAAGAATGATTTAGGCAAACTAATAATCGCAAAACCTATTAGCGCCGATAACACCGCGTTTGATTATGTCCAATTTCAATTACGTCAAACTATGCCCGTAGCTATCACCAGCTTTCAAAGTTTACTGCCAAACAGATGCTAAACACGGTCCGAAGGCGAGATAACGGCCGTTTTTCACTGTCACGACCACACCAGATCGACAGCCGATCGGCGTTATCTATCTGGAGTACGCCGACGACGATGCGTCATTTCAAGTGCAAAAGCCAGGAACCGCACTTGAACCAGATTAGAAGAAAGTTTAACCCCGGTGGCCAAGGACAAACCTCGGCATAATGGGGAAGAAGCCGGAACTGAAAGCTCTTCAAAACTGGGTTATTGATGACCACATGGCGTTTTTGTTGTTTTGACACAGACTTTTCAGACTTGAAATTTCGTAATTGCAAAAGGTAATATGAATTTAAACCAAATTTGAGTTGTTTCCAGTAAGCGTGTAGTGTTGACATATTTTCAAAACAACCGTTAAATTTTCAACGCCAATTTTATATTGTAGTTTCTTGTCCAATAGTCTATGTCATCGGTGTCTAAGCTCACTTTGAAGGAGTTGATAACACAAACAGCACTAATAAACAGCAATTGCGGCCAATTTCTGCAACGCAAAAACGAAATAACGATCTTTCGGTCGTCGAATGACTTGTACTTTCAGACTAGACTCAGCGTGTTAGTTGTGTTGGATTACTGTGTATCGCATGTTGTGTGTACTAACTTGGCTAGTACATCTACTAGCCAGTAAAGGTTCTCCATATAGTCAGTCGATTATTTATTGGTTGGAAAATGCACCACCCACCAAAGCACGTGCCAAAGTGCGCTACCGAGAAATTTTTCCGACAAGTAGATTGACTTGCGATGGCATCCAGCTTAAGGTTCAAGTTCATATAGTAGAAAAGGCTTTCCAGCTTTTGAAATATTGCCACTCATTTGTCTTTGGGTTGAGCGTGATAACGAACATCTGCTGATGTGACGGCTGATGACATGCTAATCTTTGAATAAACAATCAGCCCACATTTGTCTAGACAGACACAGAGAAAGCTAGCGTTGACTGTCTCAAGGAGAGAGGGAAGCCTTGGTAGTGAAAGTAATTAGCATTTGGAGGGCTGCTCGGCAAATAAAGCTAGTGTCTTACTTCTATCAATTTTGAAAGGTCATCGAAAAGAGAAAAATCAGTTTATAGAACGCTCACCAAACAAAAACAAACGAATGTCAAACTCAAAGATCCGTTGTGCAAAGAAAAATACACTGAAAATATGCCACACTTTTTATTCAAGTGCCCAAACACTTGAATGATTGAATAAAGTCACATCGTAGATCTAATTGGTTTGTGTTTCTACATCAATCCAAACCACTATCAAATGCGAGTGTTTGGGCGGTTGACTTTTTGGTATTTTTTAACATGTTATTTTCATTCGGGTGGCTCAAGATTTTCAATTGTTTTGCTCATGAATTTGTCCCACCGTCTTGAACTATTCAAAGTGATGAGTAAAACACTTGATAATGATCTTAAGATCTACACAAAACAGGCACTATTCATAGTCAATGTGATTATCCACATGAATTTAATGTGTTTCACTGATTGATTTTTGCGCGTGTTCATCGAAGGCTAGAAGCGAGGCAAGAACCAATAGCGCAAAAAACTCACCCGTCTTCAACTGGCCAGCCGGCGCAGTGGTAGCGTGCACGACTAGCAAGCGAGAACCTGTAAATCGCTTGTACGTACTTTTATTTTTCAACACCATTTAAAATTCAAGTGTTTGGCTATTGACATTATTTCATGGCCAATCACCGAAATTTCAAGTGTTTTGCGATTGATATTTGAGTGCTCTGTACAGCAGGGCCAGATCATGTGTAGAACACTTCGTTGAGCTGTGTAAGTTTTGCTCAGTGTATCTAAGCAAGCCACGAGAAAGAGAATATATTGACAAACGGAATGCATAATAGAGAATTTGCAGCAAAGCTAAAAGACACATGTCGCCACCTATGAACAAATAGCATAAACCTATGATTTTTTGAAAAAATGTGTTTTCACCTTCAAAATCAACAATTTTTATAAAACTTATGACGGATTCGGATAAGAAAAATTATGTCCAACTTTTTGGTTTACAACTTTCCAATATTTGTTTAATTTTTCTATGAGAAAACTGTATATTTAGAAAAAGATAGTAATTTCGACTATTTGGCAAGAAAGTCTGTCAAAAATCAATAAAAATGGTTGAATATACGTTAACACATCTGTTATCAACTACATAACTGGTTATTTCATTGATATAAACGAGGAAACTATTTTTTTCGTGTTCCAAAACAAGTTTTTTAAAGAAATAGTTCACAAATTTGTGTGCGATTTCAATTTTTAAACCGGAGTTCCTGTACAATTTTAATGGTGGTAGCGGTTGCGGTAGTGTCAGTGGAATATCAAAACCCAGAATTCAACATCTCGTTGGCTTGATGCTCTTCATGGGGGTGACGATTACACGAATAGGAAGGCAGGATCAGCAACAGCTGGAGCACTTTATGAAGTAGTCATCATGCTCCTGTTCCAATCTACCAATCCGGCCAGCAGTAGCTGACTAAATGCATCGTGTGGTGAGAAGTACCAACTTACGGCGTATTATGCCTTTGCTGCCGGTCGAGCTGTACCAGGATTGCTGCTGGAAGAACTGAAACCTTGATTGTTGCTGCCCGCTTCTTTACTGTAGTCCTGTTCAAGTCCAGAAGTCTTAGAAGAATTACGATTCAAGTGGCATTTGATGATAAGTCCAAACCCTGCTGGAGCTGTTGAATCTTGACTTGGTGAGATCCATCCATTTTATCTATCATTATTTGATAGATGATTTTATTCCCTTATTTTATATAATATTCTATTGATCAAATGATATATCCATATTATCCCATTCCCACCTTCCTTTTCTCCTATCCCACATTAAATTTGTGTGCGCCCAAAAATTGATGTTCATTATTTTAAAGCAAGAAAAAAAAATTCTCGTCTTTTGCAACCAGTTTCATTAAGATTGATGCAGGGAATCATGAGAAATAATCGATTTTGTCCATCAATCCGGCAGAAATGCATACGATTTTAGTCAAGTAACCTTATTTTGCCGCCACCTACATTTGAAACACAGTCGCGCTGCAAAACCTCAATTGGAGAAAATGAAATCCAAGCTACCATTGAGAAAGGGCTTTTTCGCGATAGAGAGAATAGAAGAGCAAGGAATCATGCAGTTCTCCATCGACGAATCAATAAATATTAAGATAGCGAAGATCGATAACCTGAAAGTGAAAGTACTCATGACATAAAACAGTGTTGCCAAATCCTCAATATATACTCCTTATTTGAAAAGTCGCAGAAAAGGTAATCAAAAATCAACTCTGGCAAAAAAAGAACAATCACTTCCTCATTCCAGTCGATTCACTTTCAGTTTAATTCTAGAGCAAAGAAGTAAAATCGCGAGAACAATCAAAACGATAGCGATTCAGCCCAAGAAGAAGCCCATACACTCACACAAATAGTCGTACAAGAGTGAGAGGCAGACCGGCCCCCAACCTTGCGTCGACAACTTCTTGTAAAATCGCAACGATTAGAGCCGTTGATTTAACATTGGTAAGGAGGTGTGAGTAAAACGACTAGAAACACTATTTAAAACTGCATAGAAATGAACTTCTGGCCGAAAATTAGAATTCTTGCTTCAACTTTGTAATTTTGAATTTTCATGATTTAACATTTCATCTGCACATTTTTTCCTAAAATTCTCAAACATTTTTCACCGTGCATCACCGCGAATGCACTCTTCAAATGGGTTATGCAAAAAAGTGCACCTGCGAAAAAAAAACACTTTTGGACACGAAATGTAACGGTTACTCCATGCACACAAATAAGTGTGTTGCAGTCAATACTGTTTGAGTGGAAAATTGGCCGGCAAAATTGGATTTGCGATCGCGAAAGTCACCACCTGGCCGACAATAAATTGGGCAAGTCAGTCAAGTGGAACGGACACCCGGCGTTCGTTCTGTGGAAATGTCATGAAAGTGAAGAAGTTGCTGGATTTTTTTTTGTTTTTTTGGTAATTCTATTTCTATTTTTATCACATTTCTATTTTTGGCCTATCGGCATTTTTTTTAAAGGTACAAAAACTATTTTTGTTTGCTTTTTGGGTGATTTTGAATACTTTCTACTATATGTTTCAGTTTCAAAATCACCCAAAAGGTAAAAAAGTGGTTTATTAGACCTATTGTTGAAAAATGTTGTCATTTTCTCTGTGTTGTTTTTTTCGATAGAAAGTTGTTTTAACAATGGAAAAATTTCAAACATGATTAGATAAGATGGTCGCTTATTCTACCCATAAAAAGTATTTTTCCCCAATTGCATAAAAGCAGTTGTTATCAAGAGAGTAAATCCAAACCCGCTCTGATAAGCTTTTATTGGATTTTGCACTTGCAAACGCCATTACCACCACCAATTACCAGCTTTTACAGGTGTTTACAGCCTTATCTACGCGATACTCAAGTGTGTTGTTTCGTGTTACAGCAAAACGTTACAAAGCCAAACCGTTTTTAACCGGTGACGTCGATGGTTTTAGATGTGCTTGACGCCCTTTTATGGTTTTATTCTATTTATTGTGAACCCTATCGGTGTTCCTCAAAGTGTAAGCAAAGCACGAACCAGTTGAAATTGGATCAACTGAATGTCAGCACTTTGTTTTTGTATGACTCATTGTAAGTCAACGAAACTTTCTTGATACCTAGTTTGAATTTTTGTAGAATGTTTTTTTTTATCATTTTACTGCCCACAAAAACATATATTTGTAAAACGCGTTGAATTGTTTTTCAAACTATAATCATAAACGAATACTTGTCCCACTAGTACCATCAGTTAAAATGACGTCCAATGGTTCATATTTGCGATTGTTTGATTCTCGTGGGGTGATTTTTCTTGACGATCTCGAAATTTTATTTCTGAATCCACTGAAAAAAATAAAAAAAAAATATTGAAACTTTATTATAAAAAGAAATATTTCGGACTGATCAACTAAAAAATTGGGACAACTGTGCATTTATTGACAGTTACATTAACATTTACAATTACATGAAAATAAACTGTTTTGCCTTCCTCACTTTACTGAGGAAAGGCTATAAAATCACTTGAAAAATGAACTATTTAATAAGACCACTTAGACCCACCTTCACGTATACATATATACTCAGGATCAAAATCTGAGCAAATGTCTGTCTGTCTGTGTGGTGGGATGTTGATGAAAAAATTGTCACTCGATTATCTCGGCACTGGCTGAACCGATTTTGTCCGTTTTGGGCTCATTCGATCCGTCTTGGGGTCCCATAAGCCGCTTTTAAAAATTATAAAGTTTAGTTAAGTACTTCAAAAGTTATGCTAAAAAAACGATTTGGCTAAAGTTCAGAAGATTGTAAAAAGAGTGTTTTTTTGTAAGAAAATTCGTCATGTTACACATTTTTATAAAGTTAACCAAAATACCTTTCCAACGAACCCAAAACATTAAAGATCTGACAACCGTATCAAAACTTATAAGCACTTAAGTGTTATTTACACACTTTTTCGAGTCCGGATCTCGTATATTTTGATTAAAACGTTGTCCAAATCAATCATGCAAACCATCGTTGGATGCGTGCTCAAAAGACCTTAACAATGAGTATAAAATATTGAAAATCTGACAACTATATCAAAAGTATATTAATGTGAGGAAGGCATCAACCACCTTAAGGTGGATTTAGTAACGTTTTAACAGTGTGTTTAAAATAAGTAATTTTGCAATCGATTCTCGTCTTACCCTTTCAAAATTTTCTAAGATAGCCTATAATTTTCGTATGATCTTCAGGATAATTTTCTCTTCATTAATTAAATAAATATGTTTTTGAAAATTCAGGCCAGAGAATGCAATTTTTTGAAAGCATATTTTTCCATGATGGCTTTTATTTTTACTAATCAGCCATAATTATTTTAAATGGTTTGCATGGTTAGCAAAACTTTTATACGCACTTGGTTAGGAACCGGTTAAGGAAAATTTCAAATGGGCAGCAGCGGCATCGAACGCAAACCAGAGAGGGTGAAGAAAAGCCCCAAGAAATCGGTCACTCTCCTTTGTTCTGCTGTTCGTAAGGCCATTTCTTGATCCCTTTTCTTGGGAGGTGCGTATTGGCCCTTAAACTTGAATAATTTTCGAGGGTATTATTCTTTGAGCAATCTCTTAGATTAAACTCATACAAGTCACAAAATGTGACATGCAGTTCAACGTAATATTTTTCAAACCAATTTTTAATATTTTTGTTTGTGGTCAAACATAAGGAATGCCAAAAGAAGATTTTATGGTTCACATGCTTTTCTATACAAGTCTCTAAACATTTTTCGGATTGGTCATACAAAAAGGGGCATGTAAATACATGACGAATTTCTAATCGAGATAAACTCTTGGAAAAAGTGCGGATTTTGTGTAGGACATTATTTAGAAATGTACATTTTTGCTTTCCCAAAAATCATTTCTGGAATGCGTGGACAGAAATAGCAATTTCGCTATGGAGCACTGTTTTTTTAATTGGAAGAAACTTTTTCCTTCAGTTCAAACAACCCATTTTACATTATTTGTGTTTTATATCGTTATCTAGGGTTAATTGGGCCAGTTTTGTTAGCCATTTTATAAAAGTTAGAACAGCAACAGACACAAAAACAACAAAACTAGTAAATCGAAATCGATTAATATTTGAAAACCTGCATTTTGACTCTTGATTCTTTAGAATACATTTTCTAATGAATTTAGTTTAGTGTCTACAGCAAATTTGTAGGTTATGATTGTCACTATTCGAAAAAATAGGTACACAGAAATAATTTATGCATTTTTTTATTTAGACATTGCCCATCCACGAAAAATCGTATTTGAAAAGCTAAAAAATTCTTTACAATTTTCTTTTTTAGACACTGTTGATCCTCATTTGATTGCTGAGATATAACCTTGAAAAGCATTTAAATTTCGAAAAATGAGTTTTTCTAAATACTACCCATTCGGCCCTTAATGGTAATCTTATGATATCCAAAACGCATGTGAAATTTTCTTTTTGACTTTTAAACAAAATGGATTCAAACAGATTTATAAAATTATTTTTTAACAAATCGATTCGCGACCATTCTTGATCAATTATCAAGATGACCACAGTTTTTTTTGTAAAGGTCCAATAAACCAAATTTCAAGGCGGTTTCAAAAACACCCAAAAAGCAAAAACTGAAAATTTAAAAAAAAAACTCCAGAGTTCTAAAAACACCGATTCTAACAGATGATTTTAAAATTATCTATTGTAAGCATATGTTCAACGTATAACTGGTTACTGGAATGAGTCTACCAAAGGTGATTCAAGGATCATTTCCAACATTCTAACATTTATAATCAACCGACAATATCTTGCAACCGAGCTTGCAACTATTGTTGAGATTTTTAAAGATTAACGGAAGTTTCGCTCAAATTCAACCAAATTATTTCTTCAAAGGTCAAGTCTAGCAAAACAATAAGGCTTTCTAGCTTAGCTTTCTAGGCCTAGTGAAAAAAATACAATTTAACCCAAAAGTGACGAACTTCTCGTCACAGTGTCCGAATGCAAACAATGATCGAGCTCGAGCTGTCCCAGCCCTGCGAAATATGTTGGCTGACATATCGGGCGATCAGTCGAAAAAAACAGCTAGAAGTCACCTGACGAAAATCTTTTGCTAGAAAAAGATAGTAAATCTGATGCAAACAAATTCCCAGCAGCCTATGGGCTTTTTCTGACTAGAACTTTAAAAATAAACCTATCGAGGATTTTTTAATTTTTTTTCTAGTTTTTAATATCAATTTTGAGTTTAGCTAACCCAAATAAGTAATATGGTTAATGGTTGATTGCCCGTTACAAAAAAAAAAAAAAACTCAATCATGAATAGCATATTCCAAAGCATGTTTGAGCTCATCGACACAAAATAAGAAAAAAAATGTTGTGATTCGATTATTCGAACTGATTTTTTTGCGTGGATTTCAAATATTCGAGTCTGGACTGCAAAGCTATTTTTTCAATATGGGCAGTAAAGAACTTACAAGTTTGAAAATGTGATAAAACAATAGCAATACAAACAATAACAAAATGTAACAGATAACATAAAATCTAGAGTTTAATTTTTTTAGAAAAGGTCTAATTAGCTATGGGATTTCCAATTGTTATGTGACCATTTCAAATAAAACATTTTTTGTGTTTAAAGGAAGCTTAGAAAGTTTCTCTAAAAAATGGAAAAAAAATCGAACGATTGCCAACTAAGGAAAAAAAACAACATCTTCATTCACACAACATTGCACTTGATCCAAAACCTGCCTGCATTTCATTACACCACCATTGCAGCATCATAATCCACTGTTTCACTTCCGAGATATTGGAGAGATCGATCCAACCATCGTTTTCGTGATTGCCATAAGCAAATGATCAACCCGAGCCAAGAAACAAGAAATGTCGAACAACATAGTTTGCGACGCCAACGACGGCGTCGGCAACTCTCAAACAAGTTTGCTCCACCCGTGGACCAGTTTCAAGAACGCCAACATTTTCGACCGATCGCCCGAAAGCCAAACCAGAAGAATAATGCATGGCTTATATTGACTGTGTCTGCAACGCGGAGACCTTTACCACGCGCCAGAATTCCACAGGTTGAAAATTTGAATCGTGACTTAATTGTAGGTAATTGTAACTCACCCCTCAACACCTCCAATGTACACGGTCTCCGTCATTGTCGGGTGGTTCCTTGCGCGTAGATGCTCGTACAACTGGGCTTTAGGAAGATCTGCAGGGAGAGGTTGACCTTAACACTTGGGCACTTGTTTAATCTTCTGGAGCTAAATTATATCCTTTTTTGATTTTTTTTTCAAGAATTTCGAAACATGTTCAGTGAACAAGTCAAGAAACAAGTTGTTCAAAGAGCAGTTTGAAATTTTTTGAAAAAAATATAATTAGGTTTTTGCATATCTCAAGATTGTGCCGAGTGTTTTCGGTGGAAGCCTTTCAAAATCTTATCAGCAAACAAGTGGTGACACACGCGCAATTGGCAACTTCCACCGCATCATCTTCACGTAATTTCTACGTCAATATCATGCGAGAGAGACTACAGACTCGACGAAAACAAACAGAAATTCAATTCCTTGTCCATTCGGTGCCAACTTTGAAAACTAAACAAACACTGAGGGAGAAGGGATTTGCAGCTCACAGTGCACTTGAAGTCATCGAGATTGCGTTCAGCTAGCTAGCCTGTCCCGACTTGTTTGAAGAGTTCCATAAATTCCCGCAATGAACTGAGTATGACTACAACTTCCCTGATTAGACGTAATTTGCAAATAAAATCACTGCAAACTAGCTGTATTCCCTGTTTTAGTTCCAGACTTCACCATCTAGTCACTTGCTGTTGTTATGTATACCAACAACACATTTCTAAAAAACTTGCACTCACTCTCACTTTGGCGAATTGTTGGCCACCAACAGGAACACTCTTGCGACTGCCTCAACCAGTATGGAAATAAAGAGAGAGCTCAGCAGAAAACACGTCCGACACTGTTCGACTCCCGAGCGGTTGTGACGGCTAAGTATCCACGTTTCGAGTGGAGTATTCACTCGATTGTCTCTTACACTACTGTATATGCAATACACACCAAGAAGTGACTAGTATACTAAGCTCTCGATTAGAGAGCTTCGAGGAAGAGTTGGGAATGACATCTCGGTAAAGTTTGGTTGAAACTGTTGTTCAACTAACTTATAAAGGTTTCACAAAAGTTGCAGCAACATTTAGAAAACGATCGTGGTAACAACTGTGCAACTTTCATATCTTTAATACATTTTTAGAGCAAATTTGTTTCACTGAAGTTGCACTAACCATTTTCTAATCCTTTTTAGTTCCATAGTAACAGTTCAGAATCTGCGTTTGTAAACAAGCAGTCTATCCCCCTCTTACTTGACGTGAACTGTCACTTGAGAAAAAGGGATAGACTGCTTATTTACAAATGCAGATTCGCCCTATTGAACTGTTACTACGGAGTTAGTTAGTTGTTGGAGAAACAACTGTGCAACATTTTTGCCATTTTGAAATAAGAAAAGCGACAAGTGAACTACTCACAGCGATTCCCAACTCTGTCAAAATCCTCTCGTGAGTGGCACAAACAGGCGCGTGACGCGCCACTCGTCGACGGCACTCTCTCCGTGAGTGAGTGCGCGCAAGTGCCACGTGCTCTCTCTCCTCCTTACTCGTTTTGAGAGAAATCTCTTGCGAATTTTCTTACTTCTTCTGGGTGGATTTAGTATTGCACTATAGATAAATAACTAATAGGGGAAATATACCCTTTCTAATCAAACACCTATCTTCGTCATATGGAGAGTTTGATGCTCGATTAAAGCTCCAAAAATACTATTTAGGCTGTAAACTTACCAGCAACAGCACCGCCTCGAGTAAGCACGCAAATGTATGCCACTCACTGGCCAAAAAGATCAAATTTAATGCACTTTTGATCATAATTTCTATTTTGCGAGACCATTTCTCATCATTTCGGTGGCACACACATCCACACGCAAGATCAGAGGTTGACTGCTTAACGAAAGTCGCCATCAATATCATTTCACTTGCGCTAACGATTTTAAAGCGCTTAAAATATAAAATTGCTTCCATCTACCGGCAACATGTTCCTTTCACCATTACTTAGTCACTCACTTGAAAAATAATCCCGAAAAATGTGAATAATTAGCAAGCACCATCGAAGCGAAGCGAAGGCAAATAAAGAACAAAAGGTGGCCACCAACACCACCAGCAGCGCTTGTGGTGTTGCCAGGAAACTTTCCCTATAAATGCTACTTTTCGTGAGTGTTCGCTCAAAATTTCATCAATTTTGGCAGCACGAAGCAGACCCAAACGAGCGTTGGAAGAAAAAAAGAACTAAGCTGAAAATAGAAAAATGGGCGTGGCCCAATGCACACGACTGATTAGAATACGTTTTTGAAATATTTTTTTAAAATGCTTGTAAAAGGAATAGCATAACTTTCAATAAAAGTGAAAATAAACAGAAATGTTCACAAAAAGTTGCTCTACTCGTTGGTGTACTTGGTTTTACTGAATTTCAAGGAAAACTCCAGATTATCCAGCATCATTCAAACAAGACCGCTTATTAGGCTTAAAATGGGTTTATTTCCCCTATTTGAAATTTAAAAATAAACGAAAAAAATATGATTTTTAAACAACTGAGAAGCCTGTGTGTACTATGATTTGATAACGAAATTGCTTTTTCAATATTTCGCAATCATAATACGATTCAATTGTCTATTTAAAAAAATGAAAAAAAAAAAACATGTTATTTTTGTATAAATTTCAACTTTTTTGATTTGGTTCAGGAAAGTATTCTAAAAGAAACAAGTGAATTAGTCAAAATTTGCAATCTCTCAGAAAACCTACAAGGAAATACTCTCTTTCTCATTCTCTCTCTCACGCTTGAGACCGTAATACTAAGCCAAAAAGAGCAAGGCCGTTTACTTTCACGCGATGCCGAGTCGCTTAGTGGTGAGAGAAAGATATATGGATAATATTCTTATATTAAAGTCAATTTGCTCGTTTTGCATGGATATCAAACTGGGATTTGTTAAGTGTCTTAAATTGTTCGTTTAGGTGTGGTGAATTGAACGCAGGGTGGTTGTCTGTGATCAATCGGGGTTATTTAACCCTATTCCTAATAAGAAGATTGTTAAATATTTTTTCGGTGCGATAAAAATCGGAAATTATATAAAGGTTACATTTTTTATCAATAAAATTTGGACCGATAGTTCCCATCTATTGAAACTAGAAGGAACTGGATGAATTTTTAAAAACTTTATTGATAAATTCATTTAGTACTTTGAAGATTTCTGATTAATTTATTGTTCGATGTTCAAAGTAAACAAAATATTCCGATATTTTCTCACTTTTTTTTGAAAAAAATAGGCAGAAATTATTTTGAGAATGATATCTGGAGTTTTTTTTTTTTGAAAAGGTGAAAATCTGGAGTTTTGCCTTCCTCACCTTACTGAGGAAAGGCTATAAAATCACTCGGAAAATGAACTTTTTAATAAGACCTCCTAGACCTACCTTCATTTGTACATATCGACTCAGAATCACCAGCTGAGCAAATGTCTGTGTGTTTGGCTGTATGTAGACATGTGTACCAAATCAATATCACTGGAATATCTCGTCACAGGCTCAACCGATTTTGGCCGGAATGGTTTTAATCGATCCGTCTTAACATCCCCTAAGTTGCTATTTAAATTCATGCAGTTTGAACATGTATTTAAAAAGTTATGTTAAAAAAACTGTTTCATATTAAATTAAAATTATGGTAAAAAGGGTGGTTTTTTCATGAAAAAACCACCCTTTTTACCATAATTTTAATTTAATATGAAACAGTTTTTTTAACATTATATATTATTAGAAAGCATATGAGAAAACCTTTTAGATGGAGTAAGAATTTTCAAGATCTGACTTACCTATCTTAAATTACAAGCAGTTTAAAAAATGGTCTGAATTCACATAACCTCAACTGGTCGGGTCTGATGCCAAGAAAAAGCCGTGTAGAGGGATGCCATTTTCCTCAAAGGCCGTATCTGTATAATCTTGACAAAAAGTCTGTAGGTAGTAGGGTGGGTACGGATTTTGAAAAGTTCTTAGATCAAGTTCTGGTGTGTTTCCCCTTGTAGGGCATACCTATAGGGACTCTCACGCCAAATTTCAGCTCATATGGTTGAAAACTGGCTTGTCTCAAGCGGGTTCAAGTTTACATGGAAATTACTATGGGAAATTTTGAATTTGCGTTCATTCGCTCCTACAGCCCTGGGGAAACCATGTAGAAACTTCTAGGATGGCCAGAAGACAGCGGAATCGTCTGGAGAACAACTTTCCCTAAGAGACCAGGTCGATTCATTCAACCCCCATCGAGCTCAACGGCAATACATCCGGGGTTTTCGGAACCAACGATTTTCCCCAGAAAAGCATCAAATTTTCCTTAGCATGCTATGAATGCTTGATGAACACCGCGACGCCACATGTCAAACAGCTACCACGTGATTGTAAAATTTGCACCATAACAGTTTTTTTCTTATTTGGAGGTTCAGAATACAGCTAAATAGTATCAGGATCACCATAAATGATAATTCTATAGTTCAAAAAGTAATAAAAAGTAATTTTTTATCGGAAATGTGAGTCCACGTGGTAGCTGTTTGACATGTGGCGTCGCGGTGTTCATCAAGCATTCATAGCATGCTAAGGAAAATTTGTTGCTTTTCTGGGGAAAATCGTTGGTTCCGAAAACCCCGGATGTATTGCCGTTGAGCTCGATGGGGGTTGAACGAATCGACCTGGTCTCTTAGGGAAAGTTGTTCTCCAGACGATTCCGCTCATTTCTGGCCATCCTAGAAGTTTCTACATGGTTTCCCCAGGGCTGTAGGAGCGAATGAACGCAAATTAAAAATTTCCCATAGTAATTTCCATGTAAACTTGAACCCGCTTGAGACAAGCCAGTTTTCAACCAAATGAGCTGAAATTTGGCGTGTGAGTCCCTATGGGTATGCCCTACAAGGGGAACCACACCAGAACTTGATCTGAGAACTTTTCAAAATCCGTACCCACCCTAGTAGGTAGTCTGTTTTTTACTCATCACTTATTTTTATTAGGACCTCTTGGAATCACTATAAATGAGAGGAAGGCACCAACCACCTAAAGGTGGATTAAGTAACGTTTTTTTTTTAAAAGGTCCAATAAACCAAATATCCAGTCTTTGCTTTTTGGGTGTTTTTGAAACCGCCTTGAGTCAGGGGTATTAAAAAATACGCAAAAAGCAAAAACTAAATATTTGGTTTATTGGACCTTTTCAGAAAAAAAACTCCAGAACTCCAGATTTCAGATACTGTAAACCGGGGTGACTGATAGGATTTCAATTTGTTTTTGGAATATTTTCCAACTGTTATGGTTTTTCTCAAGATTATTATTTTTAAAACATGTACTGGGGTATGCCACACAAAGTCCATGCACTATCTAAAAAAAAAAGTTTTTTCAATAGTAATTGGAAAAATAGTTACGTTAAAAATTCTTAGTTTAAATTCCGGGGTGACTTTGATAGTCGTAGTTTTTCTTGTTAAAATCAGATTTGAGGTGTTCAAACTTTATTTTTACGTCAAATGTACCATCACTAAGGTTGCTGATACAGTTTTAAAGAAAGAAAATCAATGTTTATATTTAGTTAACTAAGTTTATGTTCTTTTTAACAAAATACATATAAATTTCAGGTAAAATTGTTAAAATGTTGGAATTTTTCCTTAAATTCGTGAAAATTAGTTTTGTCTACAAAATTATCGATTTATATTGCATTTTATACTTAATTCAAAGCACGAATCACAAGTTTTCACATTTTACATGAAATTTGTTCAACTGAAATTGCCTTTAAATTTGGAGATTTTATTGAAATGTGTTTTAAAAACACATATAATTTATTATTTACAAACTTTTTTTACCATCTCCTAGTGGAAAATTGTCCAAAGAATCCGAAAATGCATTCCGTTTTCCGATTCAAAATCATGTTCATTGATAAAATCATGACACTTTGAGAAGTTTTAAATAAAGCCTTTCATCAACATTTTCTTAGTTATAGTTAACTAACTATTTAAACTTTTCAAAATGTTATGAAAAATTCTTCTTTAGGTACTTTGAACACTTAATTCTCTACCCCGGTCAGTATGATAACAAACCATTCCGTATGTAATTTATTTGTACTCTTCATTTTCGCAATTCGCAATTCGCAATTTTCAGTGTAAGAACACGCACTGCCCTTACACCTACATCTTACCCTTGCTCTGAGTCAGTACGAGCAACACGCTAGAACACGCTTTGAGTGTTCGTGCCAGGCATGCACACCTTCTTTTCCGGTTACGCATTTTAACTCGGCCGGGAGTGGTACATTACATAGGGTTTGATGTAAGTATAAGCGCCTAACCATCTATAGTGTGCCTATCAACTTTCATTAAAGCAAAAACTGTTTTATTTTTAGTTTGAATTCAGAAACTAATTGTTATTTACTGTGTATTGTTTTCTCCTGAAATCTTCCCTATTGTTGAGTCGTGTTTATCTCGCTATTTCTTTTGTCGCGGTGTTTTGTTACAATATTTTGGTCCTAAGCATTTTAGAAAAGTTTTTCAAAAGTACAATAGTAATATTTGTGTTAATCCTTTAATCATTCCATACATTGAGTAAGGGCTCGAACCTCACTTGCTTAAGAAAAAGGTGAAGTTTCAAAACAATACTATGTAAAGAATCAATAGTAAAAGAAAGATAGTAATTTATGAAGTAGATAAAGAAATTAACAATAGGTAATAAATAGAGGTAACGAACAAGCTTAGATTGTATTGAGGGCAATTTACAGGGAAGATGAGAAATTATTCAAATAGATAAATAAAGAAAAGGCACATGATAAACAAAATTAACATCGCTGCCAAATTAAGGGAAAGCAGACAGTTTGTTACAGCAGCATCAATTGGTAAAATAGAGTGGAAAAGCGTTGAGAAATAAGAGAATTTAATAAGTAAAATCGAAATCAAGTGGAGGATAGTAAACAGAAGCCGTTGTAGAAAACCAGTGAAACAAAATAAACAAAAGATAGCTGTTAGCTGAAATGGAAAGAAGAGAAACCCCGTTCTGCGATGCTCAGGTACATCCAAAGCAGTTGACTCATCATACTGTGAATCAAAACAATACCGTCTACAATCACAAATTACTTCCCTTTCCCACATTGTCGCGCCCCTTTCTTCTAGCCGTCTCTACTCTGACCCTCGCTGGTCAAAGGTTTACGAGTCGTTTCCACAGGCCACCAGCTAGGTTACACCTTGTCATCATGATGACTAAACCAAGCCAACGTGGAGGTAAGAAAATAGGACACTTGCGAGGAACCAGAGCCATGCTGTTTTGTCCAAACAGCACTACGGATGTAGTTGGGCTCCTTCCGGGATGTTCCTCGCCTAGGTGTGTCAACCGACGAGTATCATCAGTATCATGCACCCTTGGCCTGCATGGACAGTCACCAAAATTGTAAAGAAACTTGTATGGAAAAACCAAGAAGACAAAATAGCTTCTTTGTTTATAAGAAAGACGCTACAATTTTTTTCCAAATAGGAAAACAACAATCCAAATTTTCCGAAAGAAACCGATGGCGAAAAATTTGCCATGATAATTTCTGTGAAGAAAGGTCGCGTACAATTTTTTGAGTTTATTTATTTAAGAAGCCATTTTCAATAAACGAATCCGCTCTGTATATCTAAAAGAGGTCAAAGTAGATGGTTTGTCTACAGACTTGATTCTTCGGACATTGAAAAAAATTCACTTCGAATAATCAAATTCGAATCGAATCATCTCCTAAACTTTTCTAAAGTGATTTAGATTTTTTACATCCAAGATGGCGCCTAAAATGGCGGTGATGAAATATTGAGAAAATGCATTTGGTAATTTAATAGGCAATCTACGATTCAAATTTGAGTTAATAGGGAACAGAACTCAAATTAAAAATGTAAAAGAAAATAAAAATATGTTTTTTTGGTGATTTGATTATCCGATGTCCCATACAAACCATCGGATAATCGAAACATCGAGGATTCAGATATTCGAAGTCTGGATTGACGACGTCGTCTGGACTGTATCGAGAAATTAAAATAAAAGAGATGTGAGCCGATAACATGGAGTGAAACTTTCATATCTGTCATGGAAAACTTCACAGCAGCTTGAAATTTTAACTCCATGTTGCACTTTTAATTTCTAGATTATGTTTTTCTTATGAAATGCTTTGAGGAAATCTTACTTTGTCCTCAATTCTACTCTATGACAATCTCTCAACCATACACTCACTCTCCCAAACCCCAATATCCACTCAAACCTCTCCCGAGTGCCGCGAATGCCCCCCCTTGTTTTGACGTTTTCGTGACAGAAACGCTGGCCGAGGTTCCTTCGCGAGAACGTAAACAAAAACACCTGCAGCTCCTCACACACAGAGAGCCACAAAATCGGTGATGTGTCATTGTATCGGCCACAACGGTGGAAAATAGATTTTTTCGCTTCGCCAACCCCTTTCCGCAGGCCGATGTGAAAAGCGGTCGGATTTTCCGTGTTTTTCCGTGTGGACACTTGCGCCAGTGATACCGTGATGGAGTCCCACAAGTACACGCTGTCCTCGATCCGGCAGGACATTGTCGACAACAATCTGCACGTCAAAGCCATCATACAGGTTTGAGCAGTTCTGATTTGTGTTTCAGCCTAAATTCACACTAACCTGTTTGATTTGATGCTTTGGCAGGACATTCTCGCGTTCCGCGGATCCATTGCGGAACTGGACACGCTAAACGAGGCCGGCCGAGGGAAGCTGGCCGCGCTCAGGAAGTGCATCGAACGGCTTGACGACTGGGCCCGGGACGAGGGCGATCCGAACGTGTACAAGGAGGTGGACCAGCACCGGGAGCAGTTTTCCAAGTAATTTGGCCACGCAAAATTTGCTTCTAAGTGCTAAGTACTTGAAATTGAAGTCAGTGTTTGGGAAACGCAAGAAAAGCTGATTAAAATAATGGTTTCTGGGTACTTGAAGTTCACGTCTGTGTTTGGGAAGCGCTCTTAAAACATTCAGTGTAAAACATTGCTTTGTTTCAATAGTTAAACTATGCTGCCTCATTGGAAGAATTTCAAGAGGCAGAAAATGTCAAATGTCAATCGACTATTTCTGCCTTAGAATTCTGCCATTCGGCAGTGGGATGTTCAGCATTCTACACATCTTCCACCATTTTCCAGAACCCTTCAAGCATTCCGCAAGGCCAACATATCAACCATGCTCGAGATCGAAAAGCAGCAAAAGGACGAACTGTTTGCGCTCAGCCCGGACAGCGAACTGCGCCAGCGACATCCCGGCGGTGGCTCCTCGTCGACCTCCTCCGGCGGCGCCACCAAATCGAACCGCTCGACGCTGCTCTCGCAGCAGGAAAGCGTCACCGACCGGATGCGGTCGATATCGCAGCAGCTGTCGGAAACCACCCAGAAGAGTGCGGCCACGCTCGACACGCTCATCACGTCCAGCACGGCCGTCGAGGGCACGCGGGACGAGCTGCTCAACACGGCCGGCACTATCTCGCAGTCCGGCAAGCTGCTGAAAAAGTACGGCCGGCGCGAATGCACCGACAAAATTCTGCTCTTTTTCGCGTTTGCGTTCTTTCTGGCTTGCGTGTTCTACATCGTGCAGAAGCGACTGTTTTAAGACAACTATTGTTCTGTTAACTGTAGGTGTGTGTTGTGAAATGTTTGTTTTGTACCGTTAGCAAACTCCGCATTTCTCCAAGTATTTTTGTGTTTTATTGAGGCAACAAAAAAGACAAACCATCCGGTTGATTATTCCCTTAAAAAACTCTATAATTCACAAACACGCAAAAAGGAAGGAAGAACGCAAATCTGTAAATGTTTGAACTCTGTAACTTTGCGAACAAGTTAGAATAACAACATCCTACACACTATGGTATGTGGTATGACGAGTCGTTTGTGATGTCAGAGAAGCCTGGCTCATTACGTCTAGGATCCGTTTTTTAATGTGAAAGTATATAAATATTACCTACTACATACATGCATTTACTATCTTAGCTACGTACACAACTAAACAAAACTATTTATTATGGAGCAAATAAATGGATCTTCAAATTAGTTTCGAGTTTGTTTTATTTAATTATAGCGAATTGACTTAACCTGAAAGTCCAGAATTTAAATCTGAAAGACAAAATTTTCTTGTATTTTGCCATCCGGTTATGTCTACATTTTGACAAACATTGTTTCACTCTGTTAATTCCAATAGTTCAGAGAACTACGGTATGACTGTCGATTGGCATACTTTTTAAGTGGTTCTGCCAATCGCGTTTTGTATTCTGTGGACTGCGGAGTTGGGTTATATTTCAAACGACTCCAACTCCGGCTTTCTGAATTTAGTCGACTCCGGCTCCGGGTTTCAGCTGCAACCGACTCCGACTCCGACCTACCAACTCTAGCCGACTCCGACACCTGCTCAGTATTAACGTGAAGACTTCCATCACTGCCTTGACTTTTCGTTCAAAGGTATACATTTTGCGTCTCTATCAATATTTTGACAAACTTCCTTCTACAAGTTGTTTAGAATAGTGCCCTAAACTAAAGTTATGGAAATAGTCATTAATCAATGTTTGCCAACTAGGACGTCAATGATTGTACCACAACATTACATAAATTTTGAAACACATTTGATTTAGACCAAAAATTCTTCTTCTTCGAAAATGGTCAACGGCTTCACCTTAAGAATATATAAAAATTGAAAATTTGTTCAGTTCATATGTTCAGTTCAGTGAATCTTACTTGAGGATACAGTGGAGATTTTCCCTTATCCTATAGGCCCCCAAAACCAAAGCTAAAAACTCGATTCGCCACCTACATTCGAGTAGGAGAACTTTGGTGCAAGGTTACGTTTACGTTTTTGCGCGATAAGTGAAAAGGCGAGTGAAAACTATTTTAAGGTTTTTAAAAAGAAAATTGATCTTTTGGAATAAAATAAACTTAACAGGAGGTAAGACATAAAAAGTTCTACCGATTGACTTTTTGATTGTTTTGCTAAGTTGCCTTTTTCATTGAAAATTCTGAGATCCGGATTGAAAACGCGAGAATGAGGTTAGATTGCAAATTTTGAAAATCATTCCAATTACCATTTTTCAAGCAGAGCTTTGCTTTTATGGTAGAAGTGACTTTAAAAAATATTTGTCCACTTGAATAATCTACATTCTCAATTGATTAGTTAGGTTTTGGTTGATTAAAACATTCCCTTATTTTGAATCAGATAATGAACAGGTTAAATCGTCCATCACAAAAATATTTTTGTTTATATCAATTAAGCTATTCATTTCTTACCTGAAAATGGTATAATTTGCTATTAATGTCGATTTTATGATGAAATAAAACAATTTCAAATTTCAAACCAACTTACTCGCTGTAGGTTATAATGAAAACATCACCCCAAGTTTCAGCGCCCTCTAGTGGGGGGTAATTTTGACGTTTGATTGCCTATTGAAAAAGTGGAACATCAACAATTCCCGTCTCCCAAATCCCCAATTGGGTCCTAAAATGAAGCTTAGATTGCTGATATTATTGTTTGCAGCGATAAACCTTATTTTTCTGAGTACAATGACCCTTTGTACGAGTACAAAGAGTTTAAAATGGATTTTTAAATCAATTTTGAGAAATTAACCTCGCGGCCCTTCTTGACAGAAAAGCTCCTACTTGACAGCTCGTTCCAAGGGGACCATAGTTGATCCATCGAAAAAATGTTGAATTGTCAAAAAAAAAATTGCATTAAAATGAAAAAAAGTTGTCAGAAATGGTTTTTAATCGTGTTTTTTATCGTTGTACATAAAAATTGACATAGGGCTTTAGTACCCAATTCTTGTCCCTGATGGGGGCTGGAGATGGAAGCGGCCGGCAATGGACGGCTGTCGTAGCTGAATAGATTCTACTCCTGATTATCAATTCGTAGGCAACCAGGATAATCATTAGGGTGGTCCAAATAAGGGTACCCCCGGTTCTACACCCCTGTAATCAAAGATTGACCCATCACTAGGCTAAATTCCAAATTTGAACTCATTCTGACTACGGGAACCCCTCACTTTGAAGTTTGTACGGAAAAAAATTGTCAATGTATGGAGGAAAGCAACTGTTTTAGTTATTGACATGTGCAGGGCACAATAAAGTTATCCAATTCTTATAAGGTACCTATAACATTTCTCGGATGTAGACCTTCTTGTGCAAAAAATGGTCAATTTTGGAAGCTAATAACTTTTTAGAAAAACAATCCTAAAATATAGTGTCTTCGGGGAAGTTGTTTCAAATTTAATGAAGGTTCTACATAAAATCACCGTCTCCAGAAGCGAATTTCAAATTTTCGCCATGTGAGGATTTCACAAACTTTTTAACAGTGGAAATCCGACCAATAGTTGAAAATGAATTAGGTGACACCTTAAAAAAAACATTTTCATCGATTTCAATTGTTTGTGAGGAAACGAATTGCTTAATTTAAAAATTTCTAGAGAGAAAAGTGTAGGAAATTTTCTCAACTTTTCAAACATGTTTTATCAGGGGTACTTTCCCTTCGAGAAGTATTTTTGAAAAGCAAAAAAAAAATAGAAATCATAAACGAATACCTAAAAGAAGCCATTACTTAAAAACGATTAATTTAAAAAAATAAGGTTCTTTTCGATTGCCAATTCGATCTTTCTTTGAAAAATGTTTTTTTATAATATTTGTTGTCCAGGTTCTCCATATTTTCAAAAAACAAACGATTATTTTTTTCAAAAATTCATATCTCTTCAACCATATTTTTGGAGGATGTCTTTTCAGGTCTCCTTAAAGCTTAAAAAAATCGAAAAATCAAAATACTTGAAAAAAAAAATGCAATCAGCTGAAATTTAAAAATACTTGAGCCGATGTAAATATTTTTCAAAGTTTTTGTCTCTCGGCTCTAGCCGGGGATTTTCAAAAGTTCAAAAGATGTTTGTTTAAATCAACCCAAACATGCTAGAAATTATTTTAAACGCCGTGGAATACAAATTCCATTTATCCAAAAAAAAATTGAAGTTTTTTGAAAAAATATTTTTTTGGCCCCCTGATTTTTCAGGCCAACTTTGTAGGGGGGGAGGGACAAAAACTTTTAATAAAATTTGTATCAGCCTTATTTTGGGAAACTGATTTTTAGTGATAAAAAGTTAAATAAAAAATCGGGATTCTTTCATGCCGTGTATACCTACTTATTCTTTAATAAAAGTCGTAATCAAAATCTACAACTTTGCCGAAGACACCAAATCGATCAGACAGAATTTCATACCTTCACATTCATTCCATCAACTGGGGCGAATCTGAATAGGGACAGTATGTTTAAAAGCTTCAAATTTGGGAATGAATGAACACATTTTGTTGCTCTGAATCTGGTCTAAACGAAACCACTTCAAAACCAAAATATTAGGCTGCAACATTGCTAAAACTGCTTTCCCAATTCGCCCCAGATGACGGTACACTAATACATAGAAAAGTCGATTTGCGAAATGAGCATGAGCATGAGCATGAGCATGGTTGACTGCCAATGAGCTGCTACTCCGTTATTGACGGATCAGCTGAAGTTAAACAATGAATCAAAAATGATCAGTGGGAGCCAACCATCCGTTCACTGTTTAACCTCTGAAGATCCCTACTTTATTAGTCAATACCGGCGCCCTCCCAAGAAGCCTGCAGTTCAACGAAAGGGAGGAATGTTAGTCCGATAGTTGAAGTTGCAGACTCATCAAGCACATAGTTTTTCGCTATATACTTGTTGATACCGCTTGAGACCGTTGAATCCACAGCATCTCCTTCAAGCATCACATGATTATTATTTTTTTTGGGTTAGTAGGACAAGGTATTGGCTTTTCGATGCCTCCCGAGCTACGATGCTATGGGGAGGACTTTCATAACAAACCCGTCGGCGAGCCTTCCGAGCAACGATGCTATGGGAAGGTCTTTCTGGTTAACAAACAAAGTCACTCACACACAATTATTTCACTCCACTATTAATTAATCCAAAATGTCAGTGCGTCTTTCGATCATTATATAGAAATGGCTTTTTCACCATAAAAAATAAAACCTTATTCGAAAAAAATATACACAATTTACCCGACGCCGTGCCTTCCGATCAACGATGATATAGGAAGGGCTTTGAAAATCACAAAACAATTAATTAAGATCACAAAAAAAATCACAAAAAACACCAATTACTCAACGAAAATTACGCTCAAGACACAAACTATTCAGTAAGTCATGCTATTATTCGATTACCACAATCACTCACCCCATACGAATAGCGACACAAAAGCACATAAAAAAAATTAACCTGAATAATCACGACTTCGCGTCCCCACTTCCAGCGCACCAATGATGCTATTATTCGATTACCACAATCACTCACTCCATACGAATAGCGACACAAAAGCACATAAAAAAAATTAACCTGAATAATCACGACTTCGCGTCCCCACTTCCAGCGCACCAATGATGCTATTATTCGATTACCACAATCACTCACTCCATACGAATAGCGACACAAAAGCACACCAAAAAATTAACCTGAATAATCACGACTTCGCGTCCCCACTTCCAGCGCACCAATGATGCTATTATTCGATTACCACAATCACTCACTCCATACGAATAGCGACACAAAAGCACACCAAAAAATTAACCTGAATAATCACGACTTCGCGTCCCCACTTCCAGCGCACCAATGATGCTATTATTCGATTACCACAATCACTCACTCCATACGAATAGCGACACAAAAGCACATAAAAAAAATTAACCTGAATAAACACGACTTCGCGTCCTCACTTCCAGCGCATCAATGATGCTATTATTCGATTACCACAATCACTCACTCCATACGAATAGCGACACAAAAGCACACCAAAAAATTAACCTGAATAATCACGACTTCGCGTCCCCACTTCCAGCGCACCAATGATGCTATTATTCGATTACCACAATCACTCACTCCATACGAATAGCGACACAAAAGCTCAAAAAAAAAGTCACCTGAATAAACACGACTTCGCGTCCTCACTTCCAGCGCACCAATGATGCTATTGTTCGATTACCACAATCACTCACTCCATACGAATAGCGACACAAAAGCACATAAAAAAAAATTAACCTGAATAATCACGACTTCGCGTCCCCACTTCCAGCGCACCAATGATGCTATTATTCGATTACCACAATCACTCACTCCATACGAATAGCGACACAAAAGCACATAAAAAAAATTAACCTGAATAATCACGACTTCGCGTCCCCACTTCCAGCGCACCAATGATGCTATTATTAGATTACCACAATCACTCACTCCATACGAATAGCGACACAAAAGCACATAAAAAAAATTAACCTGAATAATCACGACTTCGCGTCCCCACTTCCAGCGCACCAATGATGCTATTATTCGATTACCACAATCACTCACTCCATACGAATAGCGACACAAAAGCACACCAAAAAATTAACCTGAATAATCACGACTTCGCGTCCCCACTTCCAGCGCACCAATGATGCTATTATTCGATTACCACAATCACTCACTCCATACGAATAGCGACACAAAAGCTCAAAAAAAGTCACCTGAATAAACACGACTTCGCGTCCTCACTTCCAGCGCACCAATGATGCTATTGTTCGATTACCACAATCACTCACTCCATACGAATAGCGACACAAAAGCACATAAAAAAATTAACCTGAATAATCACGACTTCGCGTCCCCACTTCCAGCGCACCAATGATGCTATTATTCGATTACCACAATCACTCACTCCATACGAATAGCGACACAAAAGCTAAAAAAAAAAAGTCACCTGAATAAACACGACTTCGCGTCCTCACTTCCAGCGCACCAATGATGCTATTGTTCGATTACCACAATCACTCACTCCATACGAATAGCGACACAAAAGCACATAAAAAAAATTAACCTGAATAAACACGACTTCGCGTCCTCACTTCCAGCGCACCAATGATGCTATTATTAGATTACCACAATCACTCACTCCATACGAATAGCGACACAAAAGCACATAAAAAAAAATTAACCTGAATAATCACGACTTCGCGTCCCCACTTCCAGCGCACCAATGATGCTATTATTCGATTACCACAATCACTCACTCCATACGAATAGCGACACAAAAGCACACCAAAAAATTAACCTGAATAATCACGACTTCGCGTCCCCACTTCCAGCGCACCAATGATGCTATTATTCGATTACCACAATCACTCACTCCATACGAATAGCGACACAAAAGCACATAAAAAAAAATTAACCTGAATAAACACGACTTCGCGTCCTCACTTCCAGCGCACCAATGATGCTATTGTTCGATTACCACAATCACTCACTCCATACGAATAGCGACACAAAAGCACATAAAAAAAATTAACCTGAATAAACACGACTTCGCGTCCTCACTTCCAGCGCACCAATGATGCTATTGTTCGATTACCACAATCACTCACTCCATACGAATAGCGACACAAAAGCACATAAAAAAATTAACCTGAATAATCACGACTTCGCGTCCCCACTTCCAGCGCACCAATGATGCTATTGTTCGATTACCACAATCACTCACTCCATACGAATAGCGACACAAAGGCACATAAAAAAAAATTAACCTGAATAAACACGACTTCGCGTCCTCACTTCCAGCGCACCAATGATGCTATTATTAGATTACCACAATCACTCACTCCATACGAATAGCGACACAAAAGCACATAAAAAAAATTAACCTGAATAATCACGACTTCGCGTCCCCACTTCCAGCTCACCAATGATGCTATTATTCGATTACCACAATCACTCACTCCATACGAATAGCGACACAAAAGCACACCAAAAAATTAACCTGAATAATCACGACTTCGCGTCCCCACTTCCAGCGCACCAATGATGCTATTATTCGATTACCACAATCACTCACTCCATACGAATAGCGATACAAAAGCACATAAAAAAATTAACCTCATAGAAAAGTCGATTTGCGAAATCGTAGAGAATTACTCAAATGAAGATTATTAAAATTAGCAAGCAAAGGAAAATTTTGTTTTTGAAAAACAAAAATGTTTTAAGAAATAATCAGTCATTGGTACTTTTTTGAAAATCGAAAAATTCATAAATTCACTTCTCGAAATTGAATTGATATGCGTATAACTTGAAATCGATAAAACTTAAAAAAATTACTTTTCATATTATTTTTCTTGCAAAAAATCTGTCATACATTTTATTGGTGCGATTCAATCAACTGTCATAAAACACTTTTCTTTTCAAAAAATCGATGCTATGGGGAGGACTTTCAAAATAGACCCGTCGTCGAGTCTTCCGAGCAACGATGCTATTGGAAGGTCTTTCTGGTTAACACACAAGAACACTCACACACAGTTAAATAAATGAAAATTTTGCTCCATTATTATTTCGACGATCCAAAATGTCCGTGTGTCTTTTGATAAACGAATTCTATAAAAATGACTTTTTCACCGTGAAAATTTTACACAATATTCGAAAAATTAATGCACAATATATCCGAAGTCGTGCCTTTTGATGATGATAAAGGAAGGGCTTTCAAAATCACAAAAGAATTAATGTAATCGTAATTAAAGTACAAAAAACAACAATCACTCAAAAATGGATGCGCGAAACATGAATAGTTCCGCAAGGCAAGCGCGCTGCCCCACCATCCTCAATCGTTAAACTAAATAAAAAAAAATTTCAAGTTTAATCAAATTCTAACAAAATGTGGTGTTTATTTCCAATTTTTATCTTTTAAAAACGTACCGTAAACTGGGGTCAATCGGGACACATGGGGCAAATTGGGACAGCAGTTTTAACCATGTTAGAGCACAATATTTAGATTTTTCTGGTTGGTTTCGGTTAGAACAGACTCAGGCCAACAAAATGTGTACATCCATTTCCAAATTTAAAAGCTTTAAGTGCTCTAAAAACTGCTGTCCCTATTCAGACTGTAGTCCCGATTCACCCCAGATTACGGTATTCTTTTCAAATTTCGTTTCCATTTTTTTTCTCCTTTATTTTTTTGTCAGATTAAAAACAAATCTTGAAAGCTTTCCAATATCATAAATATGTATATTCCAAAATGAGTATTTGAATACCATAAACAAAATTTTACCATGAATATGTTTTTTTTTAATAAATTGATACAATAAGTTTGGTAATCTGGAATGGTTTAGGAAAAGTCAGCGATTTTTTATTGGGATTTGAATCGACATCATGCACTTTTTTACCATAACAATATGTTCAACATAAATTTTTAAATCCATTTTGAAATAATATGGTTGATCCAAAATGTCGACACGTCGATTTAATTTATTCACATCAAAATAAAAAAAATGTTAAACATAGTTTTCTGCCATGCTTTTCAATGTTGTATGTTGAAATTGATATAAGTCCTTATGGGCCACATAAACCACGTGGCCATTTTTTTAATAATTTTGGACTTCTACTATAATCCATTACCGTCGGACTCGATTATCCGAAATGTTGATTATCCGAAGTTCGATTATCCGAAGGTTTGTATGGGACGTCGTATAATCGAATCACAAAAACAAATCTTATTATTTTTTTTTTACTTTTAACATCAAATTCGAGTTCTGCGACCCCATTTGAGTCAAATTTGAATGGATGATTGCCTGTAAAATAGAAAAATAATGGCTTTGGTTATGGACGCTCCCTTGCAAAGTTATTCATAAATGTTTGATTCTGGGGTGTAACAGTAAATAATGGACAAAAATTAGTTTTTCGTTCATAGGCATCAATAGAGTTGGGCTACAATGTCCTTTCATTAGGTTTTTACCAAAATTAAGAATATACCCGGATTCCAGGACTGTCTCATTGTTTCCCACTCTGTTTAGCTCATGGGTAACAATGAGACACCTTGATTTTTCTTCATTAAACTTTTCAAAATCTATGGAAATCTTTTGAAACATGAATTGGAAGTGATTTTTGGCATATTTATTGAGTTTTGACTTCATTTAACCAAAAATATAAAGTTATTTAGTATAAATAAATACATGGATTTTATTAAATTTAAATACTTTTACTTTTATATGGGTAATTCTCTGGGTGCAGAATAGTGGTTCACAAAGCGGCCTCAATTTAGAACTGTCAAAGCGGAACCAATTTACTGTCTGCAAAATGATACCAAGAAGTGGCAAGTATTGTAATCGATCTACAATTTATTTTGTCAGGATTAAAAAAATGACTCAAACTTTTGAGGTATTCGAAGTCAACAAATCACAAGATATAAAGATACATAACTTGGAACATCCATTCGGTTGTTCTTCTGGTTCACAAAATTCCACCCACTTCTGAAGCAATTTATTGTCACGTGGAAAATAAAAAAAGGCATCTTTTGGCCACCCATCGTTTAGTCTACGAACAAAAAATGCGCGAAGCACTTATTTTTTTCAGCAAAAACTTTAACATCAACAGATCCAAAATGTTTCAAAACAAGTCACTTCATCATCAAAAAAAAAGTCACGCTTGAGCTTGAACAAAGCCTTTGTTTATGTTTACAGCAGTAGTGCACTTGTATTAGTGAGGAGCAGTTGGGAGCATTTGAAAATCACGTTACGCATTTTGTCTTTTCAGCACCCAGGTAATTCTCTACCAACTCACACGAAATCGGGAAAATTTGCCCCGACCCCTCTTCGATTTGCGTGAAACTTTGTCCTAAGGGGTAACTTTTGTCCCTGATCACGAAACCGAGGTCCGTTTTTTGATATCTCGTGACGGAGGGGCGGTACGACCCCTTCCATTTTTGAACATGCGAAAAAAGAGGTGTTTTTCAACAATTTGCAGCCTGAAACGGTGATGAGATAGAAATTTGGTGTCAAAGGGACTTTTATGTAAAATTAGACGCCCGATTTGATGGCGTACTCAGAATTCCGAATAAACGTATTTTTCATCGAAAAAAACACTAAAAAAGTTTTAAAAATTCTCCCGTTTTCCGTTACTCGACTGTAAAAATTTTTGGAACATGTCATTTTATGGGAAATTTAATGTACTTTTCGAATCTACATTGTCCCAGAAGGGTCATTTTTTCATTTAGAACAAAATTTTTCATTTTAAAATTTCGTGTTTTTTCTAACTTTGCAGGGTTATTTTTTAGAGTGTAACAATGTTCTACAAAGTTGTAGAGCAGACAATTACAAAAATTTTGATATATAGACATAAGGAGTTTGCTAATAAACATCACGAGTTATCGCGATTTTACGAAAAAAAGTTTTGAAAAAGTTACTTTTTGCGTTTCTCTTTGTTTCGTCGTCCGTGTCTGTCGCGGGTGACCATGAATGGCCATGATCGATGACGACCAACTTTTTCAAAACTTTTTTTCGTAAGATCGCGATAACTCGTGATGTTTATTAGCAAACTCCTTATGTCTATATATCAAAATTTTTGTAATTGTCTGCTCTACAACTTTGTAGAACATTGTTACACTCTAAAAAATAACCCTGCAAAGTTAGAAAAAACACGAAATTTTAAAATGAAAAATTTTGTTCTAAATGAAAAAATGACCCTTCTGGGACAATGTAGATTCGAAAAGTACACTAAATTTCCCATAAAATGACATGTTCCAAAATTTTTTACAGTCGAGTAACGGAAAATGGGAGAATTTTTAAAACTTTTTTAGTGTTTTTTTCGATGAAAAATACGTTTATTCGGAATTCTGAGTACGCCATCAAATCGGGCGTCTAATTTTACATAAAAGTCCCTTTGACACCAAATTTCTATCTCATCACCGTTTCAGGCTGCAAATTGTTGAAAAACACCTCTTTTTTCGCATGTTCAAAAATGGAAGGGGTCGTACCGCCCCTCCGTCACGAGATATCAAAAAACGGACCTCGGTTTCGTGATCAGGGACAAAAGTTACCCCTTAGGACAAAGTTTCACGCAAATCGAAGAGGGGTCGGGGCAACTGCTGTGTGAGTTGGCGGAGAATTACCCATATACTAAAAAGTATTTAAATTTAATAAAATCCATGTTTTTATTTATACTAAATAACTTTTGTTAATTAAAGTTTCATGTTTGCCAAATTGCTTTGATATGTTCAAGGCAAGTCACCTGCAATGGAACAATACAAAAACATGATGTTTTACTAGAAAAATGATGATTTTCGTAGAGTGTCTCATTGTTCCCCAGCTGTCTCATTGTTCCTGCTAAGTGTGTCTATAATGAGACAGTTGAGTAACTCTGGCTGTACATCAGATCGATCTCATATTTTAGTCAATGTTAGAACACATTAAAAGTAAGGAAACGCAACAAGAAGCTCATTAGAACATGCTGTTAAAAAAAATACAAAAATCCTTAAGCTCAAAAATCAAAAATTCGATTATCCGAAGTGAAATTTTGCCAAGGCCTTCGGATAAACGAGTCTGGACTGTAATGATTATGTCCAACGATGTCTGATATAATTCAAAATTCCAGGTGATTTTATTCCAAGAAAGTAGCCGTTAATTCAAATTCAACGAATTAACACTAAACGGAAACTCCACACCTCATGTTCATATTTTTTACGTGTTTCCAGACCTCCACCGGGGACTTTTTGCGCAGGGTTTTCAAGAACGCGAAATTTCACCGGGGGACGATCATGGGTATCGTTTTGCATTTCTAAATTCTAACCACGCGCAGCACGTGCTGTCCCATTCTTCTGTCGGTGATATACTGACCAACAACTGAGTTACAGAACAATCCCTTCTCCCCTTACATATGGGAGGAGCATCAGATCCATGCCGCATTAGTATGCTTCAGCTGGTGTTGTCTAAATGGACATTTTAATGCACGGTTTGTGTCAGAGGAAAGAAAAACGACGATCTGGGCCCGCGTAATGCTCCATTGTAAACACCGAGAGATTCCACACACCTAATGGCTTGATTGGTTTGGACACAATCTCTTGAATAACATTAACTTATCTTACACTAATCAGATCAAATCTTGGGCGCGCTGCTGACGTGGGGGTAGTTAAAACTTGATCATAATTACGACCTGTCGTTAATCAGAACGAAACAAGTTAAACACCGCTGAGAACAAACTGCAGTCTCGTCGATCTCAATACCTTCTGATGATAAACGACCCAAGTGGCTTGTAAAGTCATGTTTTAACAGCCGCCCATAAAGGTACGAAACTGGACCACTGCAGGTCAGCTGTTTCCTCTTTTTAATCGTCACCATCCTCTCCGAAGTACAGGTTAATTAGTGCCAGTGATTTATGACCTCCTACACGCACCAGCACCAGAGCCGGCTGATCAGCATGGATTGGAGCCATAGTTCATCGAACGAACAAGCCTCCTTTTGAAACTAGTGATCACGAGAGTGATCGTGTGAGTTCTACTTTAATGTTAGAATAATTCTTGACGATCACGATCATCATAACATGTATACAGTCGACTCTCTGGTTGTCAATATCCAAGGGACCGTCGAGGAAGAGAAGCATCAGTTTACAGAACGATGCAAAATGAAGACTCGATTGAAATTTGTTTTTTCTTGCTAACCAGCTATGGGAGAGAATCATGGCAACGTCCAGCAAACAAAAACAAATAAATGTCAAACACCCTTCAAAGCTTCATTTCTCAAAGAAAAGAGTCTATGCAAGCCATGAGAAAGTAAAATTATTGACAACTGGAATAGATATTTAAAGCAAATAGAATCCAAGGGATCGTCGAGGAAGAGATTCTTCAAGCAAGAGAAAATATCGATGAATAAAGACAACCGAATTATGCAGTTTGCAGGGACTGAGAAATTCATCGGTACATGGAGCAATATTGATATCGAGAAGATCGACAGCCAAAGAGTCGACTGTACTTTCATAATTAAATTTAAAATTAAAATAAACTTAATTAACTGTTTAAATTAATCATATTTCACAATTTTTCTTAACAAAAGACAAACGCCCATTAACTTGATCTGATCTAACTAGCATGTCTTGTGTTTCCTGGGCCGTTTTGTTTGTTTTGGCCTTTCTAGCTTTCCTTTGCTAGCCCAAACCTCAATACAAAGGTTCAAATTTTGTTTCGGAACGCCACACCAGATACGGTTTGTGCACTTTGCCAACGGAATATAGGCACTAAACATCTGCGATAGGAGTAAGGTTTGTTGTGGTTTTTTAAAGGTATTTTCCAAGCTAATGGCTGCACGACTTTTGACTTATTATACAGGCGAAAAAATTAGGTAGATAGGGTAAAATGGACTGGTATGTTTTTGCATGTTTACTTCTTATTTATTAATTTTTGTTTGTTATTGTGTTTTTGACGTTTTTTTTTCTTTTGTGCATATTTTTGATGTTGTGTAATTAACTTGCCTATTTTCATGTTTTGTAATAATTTATTTTGATGAAACCTGATATATAAAATATATTTAATTAACTGTATTTTTTAAAAATAAAAATGCGAATAAAGATGTCTATTGAATTCATTATTTTTATATGTATTATTAAACTTGTTTTTCGGCTCAGCAGTCAGAAAAAAAACAAAATCCCCTGAAGAAACGACATATTGCGTCGAAACATCATAATAAAAATGAAAAAAACTCTGACTGCTGAGCCGAAAAAGAACATAATTGAGAAATACAGTCGAGTACAACGATTCAAAAGCTTTTATCTAATAAAAATTTCTCGAAAACGAACTTAGACAATTTTTACTTTTTCAATCGTCACAGATTGGAAACAGGCATTATAATAAAAATATTTCAATGAAGTATTTGACTGTAACGAGGTCTTAAGCTTTTATGATAATTAATTTTAATTTTTGTTTTATTGTTTTGGAAATGTTTCTTTAAAATTCGAAATAACCTAGACCAGAGCTTAGGAACAAAACTTAAAATATTGTTTTGAAAAAAAGATTATTGTGTAAGAAATCTGTTAAATCATCTGCAATAATTCTGGATAATTGTCCAAAGCTGACGTGGGCCGGATTTAGATTTAACTTGTTATAAATTAAATGGCTTAAGATTTTCACATTTTTGCATAATTTAATTTTAATTGTCAGTTTAGGGCATTGCATATAAAATTTTAGGTTTATGCACCCCTGAATTGCTAAAATTTGTAAACTTATACATTGTGTGCTTGTGTGCTTTATGCATTTTTTTTAATAAATATAGACTATTAAATCATAAAAAAAATTGGAACTACAGACGTAAAAGTTTGGGAAATTCTGTTTCATAAATTTATTGATATTCTGCAAATTATGTTCAGTAGTATAAATGTAATGATGTGTAAAGTATTTTGAATAACCTTTTTGAAATTTGATACTAAGCATTTTTTTTTTAGTTTTTGGTTTACAGTATTAAGTTTTTAAGTATTTTGAGTAACTTATGTATTTCATATATTTTATATTTTTTGTAATTTTATTATTCTATTTATTTTTAACATTTCAAAGAATTTTTAAATTTCTATTATTTCTCGATTAAATTTTCAAAAGGTCCTATCTGCATAGGAAACCCATGAGGGATAGGTTGTTTTGAAAATTTAATCTAGATTTTTAGTATTTTTAAGTATTTTAAATATTTAAGTATTTAGAATCCGCGAGAAAGTGGTGGAAGATTCTGGAATCATTGAAAAAGGGATTCGCGTTGTCGTGTGTATGTTGAATTTCTGCAGTTGAGTCGGTTGCTCGCGTTCCGGACGAGGTAAATTCGTGGTGAAGTTTGCTGTGAATAAATCGTACGCGAAGAATTCAACGAAATTTTTAGAATTGATTGAAACAGTTGGATATATGAACACTATTAGAGGTTTACATTACATCGAATAACACGTAAATCTAAGTTCATTTTGTTTTGGAAGCCCATCCCATAGCATCGTTGCTCGGATGGCACGCCGGCGGTAAGAAGTAAACATTACGCGAGCGAAGAATTTATAAGTCCTTCTTATAGCGTCGTAACTCGGGAGGCATTGATTATGTTTTACTTTCTATTCATATCACCTACTAAGATTGAATCCTGATCTATTTTCAACTGCACGTAAATCGTTAATTATAATTACATTTCGTTTTGAAAGACCTTCCCATAGCATCGCTGCTCGGATGGCACGCCGGCGGTAAGAATAAAAAAATTACGCGATTGAAGAATTGATAAGTCGTAACGTCGAAGCTCGAAAGGCAACGATTATGTTTCACTTTCTGGTCATATCATCTACCAAGATGAATCCTGACCTTCCCTTTCCTCCCCTACTAACACAAATCCCTCACTTCCCGTGATCCCTGAAGGAGATGCTGTGGATTCAACGGTCTCACGCGGTGTCAACAGGTATAGAGCGACAAACTCTGTGCCTGATGAGTCTGCAACTTCAAATATCGGCTAACATTCCTACCTTTGTTGAACTGCATCTCCTTGGGGGGCGCCGGTATTGACTTAAAGCAGAGATCTTCAGGCGTTATACAGTGAGGATGATTAGCTCCCACTATTCATCTGTTGGTTCATTCTGTAACTTCTGCTGATCCGTCATGCTAATTTTTAATATTTTAAGTATTTGTAATATTTTTAGTAAATTATATATGGTATGTTTTTCAGTAATTTTATTACATTTATTATTCAAATTATTCTTAGCATTTTTTTTAGTATTTCTAATGCATTTTTTTTGTAATTTTAGTTGTTTTATTATTCACATTATTTTACGGCTGGTACAAATCTTATAAAAAGTTTTTGTCCCCCCCCCCTTCTTTCAAAATTGGCCCGAAAAATCAGGGGGCAAAAAAATAATTTTTCAAAAAAAAACAAAATTTCAATGGAAACACAAGTGCAATCAGCTGATATCAATTTTAAAGACATTCCCCTGCGTTTAGAATCATTTTCAGCATGTTTGGATTGATTTAAAAATCTTTTGAATTTCAGAAAATTTTCGATGTTAAGTATCGCAAAAAGTTTTTTTTTTCGCTAGAATTTTTGTTTTCGTCAAATCATACATTTTTTGAAAACAAATGATTGCAAAACAACTGAACTGATGTAAAATGCATTTTAAAACTTTTTTTGCATTCAAATCTCGAAAATATGGCTTGTCATTTAATTTTTTTTGCGCCCCAGAGCCGAGGGACAACAACTTTGAAAAATATTTGCATCGGCCTAAAGCATTTTTAATATTTTAAGTATTTCAAGTATTTCAAGTGTTTAAAGTATTTTAAGTATTTTAAGTATTTTAAATATTTTAAGTATTTTAAGTATTTTGAGTATTTTAAGTATTTTAAGTTTTTTAAGTATTTTAAGTATTTTAAGTATTTTAAGTATTTTAAGTATTTTAAGTATTTTAAGTATTTTAAGTATTTTAAGTATTTTAAGTATTTTTAGTATTTTTTATTAATTTTTGTATTTTTAGTATTTTTAGTATTTTTTATATTTTTTTTTCAGTATTTTTTAGTATTTTTAGTTTTTAATATTTTAAGTATTTTTAGCATTTCAAGTATTTTTGAATGATCAGCGAGTGATCAAGTCAGGCGAGATATCCGGAACTGCAACTTGGAAGATTGGAGACAAACAATCTTCCGAACTTCCTTCGGAGTCCTATGCTAATTGATATGGTATGCATTTTTAATTTTTTTTAAATAGATCTGATGGAAAAGTTGAAAAAAAGCTGGACTTACCAGAAAATATCGCAAGAATACAAATCTAGGTAAAGTAGCAAACAGGCTCTCTGAAAAAAGTGGCTTTCAAAACTGACATAATGTTTTCAGTTAGTAATTACGTAAAATTTACTAAGGCGTCATCCATAATGTATGTCACGTTCTAGGGGGGGAGGGGGGGTCTGAGCAAGTGTGACATTGCGTGTTGTAAGTATAGGAAAAGCGGAACAAAGGGGGGGAGGGTGGGTTAATTTTGGCTGAATTTAGCGTGACGTACTTTATGGATGAAGCCTAACTTTTTAGCTACATTTCCTATTCCTAGTTCTACGAACTGATTCATATTGTTAAATCAAAAATTTTGCTAGGATTTTTCGTTCAAAAAAAGTAGCTTGAAAAATATTTTTTTCATATTTTAACATTTTTGTAACTTTTACTATATCACGATTTCACCCCGCCTTGCCCTCCTTTAGCCCGAACCTCCCGAAACCTTCACGTAGTCTAGGTCCGCAAGCCCACATTGCACTCCGCGGGCAACAGGTTTTCCGCGGTAAATGTCCCTCGCGTAACTGTACCCAACCAGCTGCGCTCGAAAAATCGTTGCAGTTCACTGCACTGCACTTTTGCGGATTTGAATTTGGACACGGGAGAACAACAGCAGGAAAAAAACCGCGACTTGAACAGTTGGCGCGCAAATTTCGAGCGGGAAAGGTCACGTTTTTGTACTCGACGGTGAAATATTTTGGGGTGAGTGATGTTGTTCTGTGCAAAAAGGAAAACAAAAATGTGATTAAGTGTGCAGTTGTAAACAAAAAACAACAACACAACTGATAGTGGTCGCGGTCGATGATCGAGGGTGATTCCGGGAAGCGTCGTACAGAGAGCCAAGAACTTTCACACGCGATCCGCTTCCTCTCGGCATGTGAAGGTCGTCCAGATTGCTTTCCTCCAAAACAATTTAACGCCATAATCAGTGAGTCACGAACTGACGGCCACTTTACGTCATCGCAAAGCTGGCTGCACAGAAAACGGGATTCTTGTAGCCGTGCCTCAAGAGCAGCAGGTTCAACGCACAAACGGCCACTCTACACAAGTTGAAGTTCAAGATCTTCGCGCAGCCCAATCTGCAACGCATGTGTACCGTAATCTTGACGTTCGGTTTCTCGTACTCTCTGCATGGGTGACGAAGAACAACCAGATGAGGGGACGTATAAGCGAGCAGGCGTAATCTACACGGCACGCCACGCCAAGGTCGTCCAGGTCGGAAACTGCAATCCAACGGATAGGCGCGATGATCGCTTCTTGGTGGATTCCGCCGCAAGAATCGCGACCGTTCGTCAGGTGTTTGTGTTGTACCGTAATTGATCGTGAGAGTGAATGTTTGCACTGGTGAAGCGACATTCCAGGTGTAATTTATGGAATTTGGAAAACTCGACTAAATTTGAGATCAATGATGATGACATCTATGAACCACTAGGACTAGAACCACGCGATTTGGACACCTTTTTGAAATTTTGAGACCAAAGTTGTCCAACCTATTGCTCTACTTTTGGCATAATTATATCAGAAATAATTGTTTGTAAATGATTAATTTAACATAATAGAAAAATGGTTTTAAAAATATATGATAAAATTAGATTTATTCAATGTCAACGATTCAGAAAAATTACGATGGTCTAGTTTTTATCTAATCTAATCTAATCTAACCCTATCGCAGCCAGTCTTTCGAGGGCATCCTGGAAAATGCCTTAGGTTGATTAACGCCTAGCACTCTTCTTGTCATTATTAACATTTGCAGTGCCCCAATGCAATAAATTGCTTTGAAACATCACAAACGTTAAAGCGGCCAGGCCAACTGCGTAAAGTTAACCGAAAAGATGATTCGTTGAATTGGATTGAGTTTGAACACGAATGTTCAAACAGCAATACAGTTCTGAATCTACAGGGGAGGAAGAAACGTGGGGATCCCCCGCTCACGTTCCTGTTTGTTTAGGCAATTAATCGTTGGGAGCACCATGCTAAGAAGTTTTGGTGCTCCGGGACCCTCAGGGATGGGACATTGTATTTCCACAAATGCCCAGGACATTATATTCCGTGGTTATAGCGCCACAACTCGCTTAAATTACGATGGTCTAGTTTTTAAGTAAAAAAGAGCATTCACAAATAAAAAAAATGGAATATTCAGACTACTGTGATATTATAAAGAATTTATATGGGTTCAAAATATTATCGTGATCATATTTTTATTTCCAAACCTCGCTCTCCTCGGTCCACCAAGTATGGTTTATAACTTTGATTGAACTGTTAGTATTGTTCCTTAAAAAATATTAGGGCCGTTGCAAATATTTTTTGAACTTTTTGTCCCTCAACTCTGACCAAAGTTCAGGGGGAGGGTAAAAAAAGTATTAAAATTGAAATTACGAGCCATGGTTATAACATTTTGATCAAAAAGAGTTATAAAATGAATAATACACCTGTCCAGTTATTTTTTTAAATTTTATGCCCAATATTAAAATTTTGAAAGGTTTGGAAACTTTCACAACGATTTTTTTATCATTGAAATTCGGATTAATAGTTCATTTTTGAACAATTTTCTCCTTTTCGGAAATAGATTTTATTTGTATTTTTTATTTAGCCCTTGTATGGGTAAATCAATAACACAAAATGGCTTCTAATGTCAGAAGGGAAGGGAAAGTTTTAGCCAAATCAAAAATTACACGAAATCGGCTGGTTTCGTAGAGAATGTCTTTGTTCTCAATTTTAATTCTTTGCAATGTTAGGTATATACTAGGATGTAACAAAAATGACTTTTTGGCGGGCATTCAGGTGTTTGTTCCGGTGGGCATACTGAGCCCAAATCCCAAATATGAGCTTGATTAGACTTAACAGGAGCTGGCGCTCCGCCCATCAATTTTTAATGGGATTTTACCCGTAAAAAAAGATTATTTCAAAAATGTCAATTTTTGGGGCATTTTGGCCACCAATGCGTTTACCAAAAACATCACTGGCGTGTAGGCCTGATCCTTGCGCATCTTTTGGTGTATATAACATTGAAGTTTGGAGCATCTTAGATCTCGGTACAGACCTTCAAAGTTTGGCATTTTTTCGAAAAATCGGTCCCAGCAAAATCAATTGGCGTCTCGGGCGTCGCGAGGTGCGACGCATATCTTTTTTGCCGGGGCCAATTTTTCGAAAAAAATGCCAAACTTTGAAGGTCTGTACCGAGATCCAAGATGCTCCAAACTTCAATGTTATATACACCAAAAGATGCGCAAGGATCAGGCCTACACGCCAGTGATGTTTTTGGTAAACGCATTGGTGGCCAAAATGCCCCAAAAATTGACATTTTTGAAATAATCTTTTTTTGCGGGTTAATACCCATTTATAATTGAAGGGCGGAGCGCCAGCTCCTGTTACGTCCAATCAAGCTCATATTTGGGATTTGGGCTCAGTATGCCCACCGGAACAAACCCCTGAATGCCCGCCAAAAAGTCATTTTTGTTACACTCTTGTATTCCTAAAATTCTCCGATTTTCAAAGTTCAGAATTGCAACTTGTAGAGCATTTTCTCAGCTTTTTGATTAACAAAAATCAGATATTGCCAAAATTTAAAATAAAAAAAAAATCTTAAAGTAACCCATTTTTACCAGGAATTAATACTAAGGCCATTGCAAATTTTATTTCAAGTTCAAAAATTCCTCAAAAAAATCAAGAGACAGAAAAATAATAATTGCTCAAATTTATTGTACACTCTTTTTCAAATATTTTGTGATGCATTTTGTGATACCGTAAACCGGGGTGACTTTGATAGGATTTCAATTTGTTTTTGGAATATTTTCCAACTGTTAGGGTGGATTTTCATGGATTTTTCGATGACCGACATCGAAAGCGGCTTTCGATGCTCGTGGTCAAATTTGGTCGAAAACTCATATTTTTCGACCAAGTTAAGTGGTAAAATAGTTTAGATTGATTGTTCATGGCAGTACGAACAATAAAAACAAATACTAATTGCCGGAAAGCCCCGAAAATGTGATTTTCCGACTTTTGATTTTCGATGCACGAGCATCGTAAGATGACCGACATCGAAAGCATAGTCACTACCATGCTTTGCTAAAATGTCAGTGCATCGTAGTTCGATGCCTGTCCTGTCAGCCATATTGCTGCCGCGACACCATGGACACAAACCAAATAACGCTGTGAAATATTTCCGTGAATATTTCAAGCAGGCAAGCGTTTCAAGCGTTTTGTGGCAAACACATGAGTTTTTTCCGATGCCAAAATGGCAACAATGGAATCGGCTGATGTTGATGTCGACAAAGTTTTGAAAAGAGGCGATAGGCTACCTCAAATTATTTTAAAGTGGGTTTTTACGTTTTCAAATAACAAGAAAGAATTTTGATTTTATTTCACAGCATGAAATGTATGTAATTCAAGGAAAATGTTGATTGCCACCTATGATACGAGTGTTTCCCATAAACATAGAACATTTTTAAACAGTACGCTAGATCAAAGTGTATACGGTTTACCATGCACGGAAAGTTGAAAACATGGAAAAATTAGATTTTTTCATAATTATTTTTATGGAATAAATATTTAATAATTGCATCAAAGTTCTGGCTGAAGGTTAGAAGGGTGGGAGAAATTAAGAAGAAAAGCAAGTAATGGAATGGAATTGATGTTATTTATGAAAGCAGGAATGTGTAGTCGTGATTGGAGTTATTGGAGTCGGGTGATTTTCGTAGACCCGGAGTTGTAGCTAAAACCGTCAAATTCTTAAAAACCGAAGTGGTAGTTGACATATTTTGGACAGGCCCCAAGCCAGGGCAGGTACATTCGGGTGGAAGCCCCCTCCTCCCCACCTCATTTTTGGAAGACATATGAGAGAGAGAGAGAGAGAGAGAAGAAGAAGAAAACAAATTCTCTAATTTAGATTAAATTAAGAAACTACGAAAATAAGAAATAAGGAAAAACACGAATAAAGAAATAAAGTAAAAAAGAAATAAAGAAATAAAGAAATAAAGAAATAAAGAAATAAATCAAAAAAGAAATAACTCAATAAAGAAATAAAGAAATAAAGAAGTAAAGAAATAAAGAAATAAACAAATAAAGAAATAAAGAAATAAGGAAATAAAGAAATAAAGAAATAAAGAAATAAAGAAATAAAGAAATAAAGAAATAAAGAAATAAAGAAATAAAGAAATAAAGAAATAAAGAAATAAAGAAATAAAGAAATAAAGAAATAAAGAAATAAAGAAATAAAGAAATAAAGAAATAAAGAAATAAAGAAATAAAGAAATAAAGAAATAAAGAAATAAAGAAATAAAGAAATAAAGAAATAAAGAAATAAAGAAATAAAGAAATAAAGAAATAAAGAAATAAAGAAATAAAGAAATAAAGAAATAAAGAAATAAAGAAATAAAGAAATAAAGAAATAAAGAAATAAAGAAATAAAGAAATAAAGAAATAAAGAAATAAAGAAATAAAGAAATAAAGAAATAAAGAAATAAAGAAATAAAGAAATAAAGAAACAAAGAAATAAAGAAATAAAGAAATAAAGAAATAAAGAAATAAAGAAATAAAGAAATAAAGAAATAAAGAAATAAAGAAATAAAGAAATAAAGAAATAAAGAAATAAAGAAATAAAGAAATAAAGAAATAAAGAAATAAAGAAAAAAAGAAATAAAGAAATAAAGAAATTAGGAATTAAGAAATTAAGAAATTAAGAAATTAAGAAATTAAGAAATTAAGAAATTAAGAAATTAAGAAATTAAGAAATTAAGAAATTAAGAAATTAAGAAATTAAGAAATTAAGAAATTAAGAAATTAAGAAATTAAGAAATTAAGAAATTAAGAAATTAAGAAATTAAGAAATTAAGAAATTAAGAAATTAAGAAATTAAGAAATTAAGAAATTAAGAAATTAAGAAATTAAGAAATTAAGAAATTAAGAAATTAAGAAATTAAGAAATTAAGAAATTAAGAAATTAAGAAATTAAGAAATTAAGAAATTAAGAAATTAAGAAATTAAGAAATTAAGAAATTAAGAAATTAAGAAATTAAGAAATTAAGAAATTAAGAAATTAAGAAATTAAGAAATTAAGAAATTAAGAAATTAAGAAATTAAGAAATTAAGAAATTAAGAAATTAAGAAATTAAGAAATTAAGAAATTAAGAAATTAAGAAATTAAGAAATTAAGAAATTAAGAAATTAAGAAATTAAGAAATTAAGAAATTAAGAAATTAAGAAATTAAGAAATTAAGAAATTAAGAAATTAAGAAATTAAGAAATTAAGAAATTAAGAAATTAAGAAATTAAGAAATTAAGAAATTAAAAAATTAAGAAATTAAAAAATTAAGAAATTAAGAAATTAAGAAATTAAGAAATTAAGAAATTAAGAAATTAAGAAATTAAGAAATTAAGAAATTAAGAAATTAAGAAATTAAGAAATTAAGAAATTAAGAAATTAAGAAATTAAGAAATTAAGGAATAAAGAAATTAAGAAAAAAATCAGAATTTCTTAATTTCTTTACTTCTTAATTTCATAATTTCAGAATTTCTTAATTTCTTATTTTCATAATTTCAGGATTTCAGAATTTCAGAATTTCAGAATTTCAGTTTTTCAGTATTTCAGTATTTCAGTATTTCTGAATTTCTGAATTTCTGAATTTCTGAATTTCTGAATTTCTGAATTTCTCAATTTCTCAATTTCTCAATTTCTCAATTTCTCAATTTCTCAATTTCTCAATTTCTCAATTTCTCAATTTCTCAATTTCTCAATTTCTCAATTTCTCAATTTCTCAATTTCTCAATTTCTGAGTTTCTGAATTTCTGAATTTCTGAATTTCTGAATTTCTGAATTTCTGAATTTCTGAATTTTTGAATTTTGGAATTTTGGAATTTCTGAATTTCTGAATTTCTGAATTCCTGAATTCCTGAATTTCTGAATTTCTGAATTTCTGAATTTCTGAATTTCTGAATTTCTGAATTTCTGAATTTCTGAATTTCTGAATTTCTGAATTTCTGAATTTCAGAATTTCTGAATTTCAGAATTTCAGAATTTCAGAATTTCAGAATTTCTGAATTTCTGAATTTCTGAATTTCTGAATTTCTGAATTTCTGAATTTCTGAATTTCTGAATTTCTGAATTTCTGAATTTCTGAATTTCTGAATTTCTGAATTTCTGAATTTCTGAATTTCTGAATTTCTGAATTTCTGAATTTCTGAATTTCTGAATTTCTGAATTTCTGAATTTCTGAATTTCTGAATTTTTGAATTTCTGAATTTCTGAATTTCTGAATTTCTGAATTTCTGAATTTCTGAATTTCTGAATTTCTGAATTTCTGAATTTCTGAATTTCTGAATTTCTGAATTTTAGAATTTTAGAATTTCTGAATTTCTGAATTTCTGAATTTCAGAATTTCAGAATTTCAGAATTTCAGAATTTCAGAATTTCAGAATTTCAGAATTTCAGAATTTCTGAATTTCTGAATTTTAGAATTTCAGAATTTCAGAATTTCAGAATTTCAGAATTTCAGAATTTCAGAATTTCAGAATTTCAGAATTTCAGAATTTCTGAATTTCTGAATTTCTGAATTTCTGAATTTCTGAATTTCTGAATTTCTGAATTTCTGAATTTCTGAATTTCTGAATTTCTGAATTTCTGAATTTCAGAATTTCAGAATTTCAGAATTTCAGAATTTCAGAATTTCAGAATTTCAGAATTTCAGAATTTCAGAATTTCAGAATTTCAGAATTTCAAAATTTCTGAATTTCAGAATTTCAGAATTTCAGAATTTCAGAATTTCAGAATTTCAGAATTTCTGAATTTCTGAATTTCTGAATTTCTGAATTTCTGAATTTCTGAATTTCTGAATTTCTGAATTTCTGAATTTCTGAATTTCTGAATTTCTGAATTTCTGAATTTCTGAATTTCTGAATTTCTGAATTTCTGAATTTCTGAATTTCTGAATTTCTGAATTTTTGAATTTCTGAATTTCTGAATTTCTGAATTTCTGAATTTCTGAATTTCTGAATTTCTGAATTTCTGAATTTCTGAATTTCTGAATTTCTGAATTTCTGAATTTCTGAATTTCTGAACTTCTGAACTTCTGAATTTCTGAATTTCTGAATTTCTGAATTTTAGAATTTCTGAATTTCTGAATTTCAGAATTTCAGAATTTCAGAATTTCAGAATTTCAGAATTTCAGAATTTCAGAATTTCAGAATTTCAGAATTTCTAAATTTCTGAATTTCTGAATTTCTGAATTTTAGAATTTCTGAATTTCTGAATTTCAGAATTTCAGAATTTCAGAATTTCAGAATTTCAGAATTTCTAAATTTCTGAATTTCAATTCATCCCATGTTTGTACAGTTGACTCTCTGGCTGTCAATTTTCTCAATATCAATATGGCTCCATCTATCAATTATTTTTCAGTCCCTTCAAATAGTAAACTTTGATTTTTCGTTCTATAATTAGATACTTCCCGTTCTCGCCGGTCTTATTTTGGTCTATTTTGTCGTGCTCTACTAAATGCTGCCAAACATTATTAATATTAATATTATTTTGTTCTATCCGGAAATAAATTTTGAATGGTTCTAAATTAAAAGTTCCCCTGCATTTGTCTAAAATTGTTATCTTTGGTTTTTCCGTGCACGTGTTGCTTTGTGTTGACGTTTCCCCAAGCGTTTCTCTCCCATTTTCTACCGTTCCTTCTTGAAACGCTTGCGGGAAAAATGGCGGTCTGCCCGTTATTTAGGTTTGAGTCATAGCTAAGTCATAACGCCATCCAAGAGCATCGTAAAAATTTCGATGCTCGTGCTTACGATGTCGTTGCATGATCCATGAAAATCCAGCCTTAAGGTTTTTCTCAATATTATTATTTTTAAAACATGTACTGGGGTATGCCACACAAAGTCCATGCACTTTTATTGAAAAAAAGTTTTTTCAACGGTAATTGGAAAATAGTTACGTTAAAAAATCTTAGTTTAAATTCCGGGATGACTTTGATAGCCGTAGTTTTTCTTGTTAAAATCAGATTTGAGGTGTTCAAACTTTATTTTTACGTCAAATGTACCATCACTAAGGTTGCTGATACAGTTTTAAAGAAAGAAAATCAATGTTTATATTTAGTTAACTAAGTTTATGTTCTTTTTAACAAAATACATATAAATTTCAGGTAAAATTATTAAAATGTTGGAATTTTTCCTTAAATTCGTGAAAATAAGTTTTGTTTACAAAATTATCGATTTATATTGCATTTTATACTAAATTCAAAGCACGAATCACAAGTTTTCACATTTTACATGAAATTTGTTCAACTGAAATTGCCTTTAAATTTGGAGATTTTATTGAAATGTGTTTTAAAAATACATATAATTTATTATTTACAAACTTTCTTTACCATCTCCTAGTGGAAAATTGTCCAAAGAATCCGAAAATGCATTCCGTTTTCCGATTCAAAATCATGTTCATTGATAAAATCATGACACTTTGAGAAGTTTTAAATAAAGCCTTTCATCAACATTTTCTTAGTTATAGTTAACTAACTATTTAAACTATTCAAAATTTTATGAAAAGTTTTTCTTTAGGTACTTTGAACACTTCTCTACCCCGGTCAGTATGATTACAAACCATTCCGTATGTAATTTATTTGTACTCTTCATTTTGCGAAAAAATCTCAAACCTATCAAAGTCTCCCCGTTTTACGGAACTTTTTGCTTCAACAGTTTTGAAAGTTGGGATTTGAATATTTTTTCAAAAGGAATTTGAATAAAACTGACAATTTCTAAGAAATCAGGAAGGAGGTAAATTTTTTTGAATAACTGTTTTTAACTTTCAGAGTCAAGGAAAAAAGTAGTATTACAAATAAGTATTAAAAATAAAAAGCCAGTGTACCAGGTAAAAATAGAAACCTTTGCAAATATTTTTCAAATTAAAAAATGCAAGAAAAAATGTCTAAAAAACTAGTTTCGGAACAACAATTATTTTTTTTTATTTTTTTATAAATTTGATAAACAGAGTATTGAAAATATTCAACATATATTCTAAATGAAGTTAAAAATATATAGAAAATTGAATTCGAAATAAATTGTCTTTAAATTTAAAGGTATTTTTTGTAATTTGTAATTTATTGGTGTTATTAGTATAACACTTAGTATCAGGTTAAGGATATTGCAGTTACTGTCTTAATATGAGATGTATGGAACCTTTATCTAGCTGATGACATCGAAGTGGGAGAATTTAGTATCATCATTAACTTTCGAAATAACTAAAAGATGAAAGATTTCTTCAGTGGAGACATAATCATAGTAAATGTAAAAACTTTTGATTTATGCTTTGAAATCAGTTAAAATAGCAATATAAAGCGAAATTTGTTAAATACATGGTTGAAGATACATTATCAACATCCTAGAGACGCTGTGAGCTGGATGAAGTAGAGTTGACGATTAAAGTGAGTCATCTCTGTGCTTTACGTGCTTACAATGTTCTGTCGACATTAATCTAGATTTTTTTTTTTTCACCGCTCAAATCTTCTAAAAAAGCTTACAGTCACAGACCACCAAAACGATCAAGCCAGGTAGAATGGGAAAGTATTACAGCACACAAACTGGAACATTAAACGCTTATTAATGGTAGCCGCGGCCAAGCATCGTGTCGCGACGTGATCTTTCATCGGATCACGCGTCAACTTTGTGCCAGCAGAACATGATTCGTTCGCGTGCAAAACATGCCGACTTACCTCCGACTTTGTTCGTTAATTGGTCTTCGGAAGTCGACGAAACGTTTAAAGTTTGTTTTTCTGGTTTTGTTTGCTTTACTGCAGGTTTCATTCTGTCGTGTTGTTGAGCTCGACATGACGCTAATGAAGAGCGATGGATGTGGCGGCCACTGGCGAGGAATGCTATTATTGTTTGCAACCTGAAGAAAGTGTACTGCCAATCTCTTTCGAAGCAGGAGGGGGATTCTCTTGTATGATCACAGGTACTTCTTCGGAATTAATGGTTCAGGGCAGTTATGACGAGAATACATAAATCGAGGATCTTATTCTTGACTCATGGGGATTCTCTCCAAGTTCTCTGGCGGTGGATGGACTCTACTCTTTCCATGATTTTATCTCTTTCTTGTAGGATAGAAAATGAATCCACATGCGAAATGTATGAAAAAATCCCTATCGTTTGATACCCATATTGTATAAACTGAGATTTTGAGTATTTTTTCGAAAATACGTAGTTTTGGGAAATTTTTGAGTATTTACAGAAAATGTTGTTATAACATTCGAAATGTATGAAAAAATTCAAATCGTTTGATACCCATATTGTATAAACTGAAATTTTAAGCATTTTTTCAAAAATACGTAGTTTTGTGAAAATTTTGAGTATTTCCAAAAAATGCTGTTATAATCGAAATGTATGAAAAAATCCCGGTCGTTTGATACCCATATTGTAAAAACTAAAATTTTGAGTATTTTTTCGAAAATACGTAGTTTTGGGAAATTTTTGAGTATTTACAGAAAATGTTGTTATAACATTCGAAATGTATGAAAAAATTCCGATCGTTTGATACCCATATAGTAAAAACTGAAATTTTAAGTTTTTTTTTCAAAAATACGTAGTTTTGTGAAAATTTTGAGTATTTCCAAAAAATGCTGTTTTAATCGAAATGTATGAAAAAAGCCCGATCGTTTGATACCCATATTGTAAAAACTGAAATTTTGAGTATTTTTTCGAAAATACGTAGTTTTGTGAAAATTTTGAGTGTTTTCAAAATATGTTGTTATTACATTCGAAATGTATGAAAAAATCCCGATCATTTGATACCCATATTGTAAAAACTGAAATTTTGAGTATTTTTTTCGAAAATACGTAGTTTTGTGAAAATTTTGAGTCTTTTCAGAAAAATTATTTTACATTCGTAATGTGTGAACAAATTCCATCCATTTGATACCCATATTGCAATAACAATATTTTTGAGTATTTTTTCGAGAAACGTTGCATTTTCAAAATACAGGAAAAATACGTGTTTCTGTGAAAATTTTCATGAAATTATAATTTTAATGGATAACTGACATTATCCTGATTCCAAAACACTATAATTATTTGATGTTTGCATGATTTTTCATACGATTAAAGCCAATGTCTCCCATATAGCCAAAATCCCATAAGTTCTTTGCTTCAGTTAAGCACTGGGCCGTGCTTAACCGAGGCAGCTGAACGAATCAAAACCGGAGCAGTGCAAAACCGAGGCATGCCTGTATGTTATATAAGGCTTTCTAGGCCCAGTGAAAAATATATAATTTAACCCAAAAATGATGAACTCCTCGTCACAGTGTCCTGATGCAAACAATGATCGAGCTCAAGCTGTCCCAGCCCTGCGAAGTATGTTGGCTGACATATCGGGCGGTCAATCAAAAAAACCAGCTAGAAGTCGCCTGACAAAAAACTTTTGCTAGAAAGAGATAGGAAACCTGATGCAAACAAACGTCCAGCTGTCATGTAAACATACTTTGAATGTGTTGGTAATTTTCTGACTAGAAAGCCTTATATTTTATTTTGTAATTTTACCTCAATTCAGACTGAAACAGTGAAATTACATCAATAAAGTGGTAAAATCACACATATTCAGACGTCAAATTACACATTTTAAGTAAGAAGTAAGAAGTAAGAAGATACAAGATAGAAGTTTCACGTTTCAAGTATGAAGTTTACGTTTGAAGTTTTAAATTTGATGTTTGAAGTTTAAATTTTAAAACTTTAAGTTTTAGGTTTTACTTACATAAAAAAACCCCTTCCTTCCCTTCCCTTCAAAATTGGTTTGAAAAATCAGGGGGCAAAAAATGTTTTTCCTGAAACTGGAAAATTTCAATGGAAATAGAAGTCTAATCAACTCAAAACAATCTAAAACGCCTTTTTCTGCATTGATAATCATATTTAGCTTATTTGGGCTTGTTTAAAAATATTTTGAACTTTTATGAAATTACAATGTTCAGCACCGCAAAAACTTTTTTTTCTCACAAAAATAAAATTTTCGTCAATACTTAGAAATTTTGGAAACTTATGATTGCAAAACAACTGGACAGGTGTCAGGTATAATGCATTATAAAAAATACTTTTTTCATTCAAATGTTGAAACCGTTGTCTGTAATTTAATTTTTTTAACTTTTTTATTTCCAATAATAGAAATGATTTATTTTTTTGTGTTTGAGGAAAACTGTTCTTATTAATAAATGCTAATATGCTAAATGATACTTCGTCGTTTAAAACTCTGCTTTTTCGCGTTTTTTTTTTTATTTTCAGAAAATTCACCATCTCTCCCGAGTAATCCCACATCGCAACATTTCATTCACAACATGTGCACCGCCACCGCCTTCCCGAGCTCCTATCAGTAACTTCACACAAAACAAACCGAAGAACCGGCAAGATCCCGATCGAGCGCACCACTAGACTTCGGTCGCAACAACAACAAAAAAAATAGGGAGCCCTTATAAAAGCAAGCCGGTTCGGCGTCACTCCATCCAATAGAACCTCAACCGTTTGCCACATCAGATCTCAGCCGAGACCTGTTCTTTTAACCGCGTAGACTCGTATTTAAGAACGTACAAAAAGTAGCAACTTGTTACCGCCGCGCGCGTGCCAACCGATCATTCCAAATACTCCATCTAAGGATCGCCCTGAAGTCGGTGGTGTGAAAATAATCGCGTCGAGATAATTGATTTGATTAAAACTCGCGAGCCATAGTGCAGTTGCTAATTGATAGCTGTCGTTGAAGATCGCGTGGTGGCAGCCCGAAGTGATCTTGGCCAGACCTTTTAAAGGCAACCCTCTAAGACCCCGCACAAACAAGTGAGACCTTCTTAAGGTGCGCTAAACCAGCCTCTCTCTCTTGATCTAAAAATAACTCCCCTCTTAGACATGAGGTCGCTCCACTCGTTGCTGGCAACCCTGGCCGCCATGCTGCTGCTGGTGACCGCGATGGTCCACGCGACGCCGGTTCTGCTGGACAAGCTGTTCGGCTTTGCCGCCTATCAACCGCCGTATTCCGGTGGAGGTGGTGGCGGTTACGGTGGAAACCAGTACGGATATTACGGCGGTGGGGGTGGAGCGGTCAGTCGGACGGCGAAACCCCGGCCCAAGGGACGATCGTACAAGGAGATCTGCCGCGTGCTGAATCCGACGCCGTACGCGCTGCCCGGAAGCATACCCGCGGCCGGGGCGCCTTTCTGTCCGTACTAAAGTGTAGATTAAGGGGTAGCAATGAGCGATTCTCTCTTCAACAGTTGTGTATGTTCCTTTGTGCGAGTGGCAGTGTCTAGTGAATACGATTATTTTTAATGTTAAGGTGCATTTTAGTGATAAGGAAAAAGTGCAAATAAACTAGAGCTTAACTTAAATTTAGTATTCGTCGTTTCATTTTGAATGAAAGAAAATTTGATTCAATGGAATACCTTTGACTTAAACTTGAAGTGTATAAAAAATATTCCAACTTTATTGTTTCGATACAATCTTATTGGACGGCAAAAAGTTTAACTAATCAATCTTAACATTTGGTGGTCATGCAAAAAAAGCCGGTGCCCGCAATTTAAGCAAAATCCAAACAAAGGAACCTATCGGCCCAGGGGTTTTAAGATTTGTGTGAAATCCAAGATGAAAATCGATTAAAAAAATATTCCTGATTTTATTGACTTTCAATCAAGGTTCAATTTGTTTACTTATTTGAATAAAAAAAAAAGAATGCAGGCCAAGTGCGAATGATTCTGATGATATCTCTTCAGTTGACGCTCAGGCGAGGAACATCCTGGAAGGAGCGTCACTGACTACGTCCGTAGTCCTGTTAGATCATTCTTGATCAGGACAGTATAGCTCTGGTTCCTTGCAAGTGTCCTATTTTCTTACCTCCACGTTGGCTTGGTTTTCATGATGACCTAGCTGGTGGCCTGTGGAAACGGATCGTAAACCTGTGACCAGCGAGGGTCAGAGTCGAGACGGCTAAAAGAAAGGGGCGCGTCAATGTGGGAAAGGGAAGTAATTTGTGATTGTAGACGGTATTGTTTTGATTCGCAGTATGTTGAGTCAACTGCTGTGGATGTACCTGAACGTTGCAGAACGGGGTTTCTCTCCTGTCTATTTTCAGCTAACAGCTATCATCTGTTTATTTTGTTTCACTGATTTTCTTAAACGGCTTCTGTTTACTATCCTCCATTTGATTTCAATTTTACTTATTTGATTCTCTTATTTCTCAACGCTTTTCCACTCTATTTTACCAAATGATGTTGCTGTAACAAACTGTCTGCTTTCCCTTAATTTGGCAGCGATGTCAATTTAGTTTATCATTTGCCTTTTCTTTATTTATCTATTTCAATAATTTCTCATCTTCCCTGTAAATTGCCCTCAATACAATCTAAGCTTGTTTGTTACCTCTATTTATTAACTATTGTTAATTTCTTTATCTTCTTCATAAATTACTATATTCTTTTACTATTGATTCTTTACGTAGTAAATTTCTTGCACTGTCCATTGTTTTGAAACTTCACCTTTTTCTTAAGCAAGTGAGGTTCGAGCCCTGACTCAATTTATGGAATGATTAAAGGATTAACACAAATATTACTATTGTACTTTTGAAAAACTTTTATAAAATGCTTAGGACCAAAATATTGTAACAAAACACCGCGACAAAAGAAATAGCAACAGATAAACACGACTCAACAATAGGGAAGATTTCAGAAGAAAACAATACACAGTGAAATAACAACTAGTTTTTTTGAATTTAAACTAAAAATATAACAGTTTTTTGCTTTACTGAAAATTGATAGGCACACTATAAATGGTCAGGCGCTTATACGTATATCAAACCCTACATAATGTACCACCCCCGGCCGAGTTAAAATGCGTAACCGGAAAAGAAGGTGTGCATGCCTGGCACGAACACTCAAAGCGTGTTCTAGCGTGCTGCTCGTACTGACTCAGAGCAAGGGTGAGATGTAGGTGTAAGGGCAGTGCGTGTTCGTTGGGAACCTGGTGCATAAGATCGGTCAAGGCCCGTTCTTACAATGAAAATTGCGAATTGCGAATTCCGTAGGTCACATCCCTAAAGTGTCTGATAAGGTCCAACTTGTGATTAGAGTAGTCCAAAACAAAATGGCGCTTTTGACGATTTTCGCAAAAACCACATTTATCAGAAAATCATATCTTCTGAACGGCTGAAACAATTTTTGCTCACCGCACTTAAAAAAGGTGATTTTGATGGGCTTTTTGTGTTTGATTTTTTAATGTTTAGCTAAGTTTCAACTTTTTAACTTTTTTTTAACAAAAAAATGATTTATCACCGAAAAAAAACACAAAATTTGTATTTTTTTTGCGCAATTACAGCATCCTAAATAGATTTTTTTTAAGACCGCATTTTCGATTTTTTCAAAGATCATCATTTTCCTCAGAATCAAAACATCTACCAGATTGTGCACCATCTTAAACTCTAGCACAAACGATGTTTCCGTGAATTATTTTTTTTCTGAAAATTCTTAAATTATCTCTGTAGCAGTAAAAATGCATGCAACATTTCGAATCGTTTGAAACCCATACCCATTTTGTGAAAATTTTAGTATTTATGCTTTGAAACTTATTATGCTTGGCAAGACATTTTAATATTCTTCGGTTCTAGAAAGCATCAGTCAGGCTACAGCGCAAGGTGCGACAGTCTGTTCTGAACTGGCTGCGACTATAAATCGCACTTTGATTAGCGCAACGCATTTTACGACCATGTGTCATTTCAGGATACCAAAAACCAGCATGTTGCAACCACGTGGCTTATTCAGATATGAAATTAAGCATGTTGATCGAGCATGCCACCAATTGAACCTACTAAGCGATTCCCGCAATGGCGGATTACGATCGCAGCGGAATGATAATTAATCCTGATACTCGCAATACCTACTACATTATCAAATAATATATTGTGGATTTAGCTCGTAGCTGGATTTTCTGGCATCTTCTCACGGTCATTGGAAACGATCGTGGATAGACCTAGGGGTTCCCAGTTGGAGTGAAAAACTCAATTTATAGACAAAATATGGATTAAAATTTTGCCTTTTTATCACTTCTCCGACATCAGGAATAATTGTTTGAACATGCTCGCAATTTTTTCAATCGGTCGGAAAAATATTATTTTTCTTGAAAAAACTTTCATTTTTAATCTCATGATCACCCCTAATTCTGCCTCGATGCCGCCATCATGCGACCGCGTGCTCCGTTTGTTTGTCAACAAAGCTGCAGCTGGATGGTGAGACGAAGTGAGGGGGGAAGAGATTTTGACATTTTTATGCCCGCATCTGGCCCGCCGCCTATTTCGTTGGTCACTGAGCCGCCGGTCGTTTCCAGTGACCGAGTCCAGCTAGGAACTGATAGTACAATATTCTAAGCGAATGCATTGAGAATTTAACATGATATTGATGGATTAAGTCAATTAAAAAAAGGTTTAAAAAAAATAGTTATCGTCTGTTATCGACGACAAGATTATCGCCGATAGAATTATCGTGGTTATCGTTATCGTTAGACGATAATGTTATCGACGATAATTCTATCGGTTAACAACCTTGGTCCTAATCATTAACCTCCCAAATAAATTAGGTATATTTGCTCCCAACCACCCACTGACCTTATGTCCGCTACCGTCGTGTCCTGCTCCGGATTCCACCAACCGGTACCAGCAGAACTCAATCACACTCACACTTCCGCGCCAAAGTAAACACAAACACCGCACCTCTTTTTCATTCACTGTCAAAATCAAGCACACGCTTCTGTCAGGACCAATCTGTTTCGAGTTATTATTACCCGGTCAATATGTTTATATTATTTTGAAAGGGTACACAAACCATTCAAAAGTCACTCGCAAAATGAACACTGATTGTTTTAGTTACTTTTGTTGGCTGCAGAATTAGGTCCTAAAATTGAGCTTAAATCCAGGCTTGAGTTGCTGTTATTATTTTCAGAGCAAACGGGAGCAATGTAGAGGAAACGGGAGGAACTTGGAGTAATAAGAGTAACTCCCTTGCTCACTGTCTTGCCCCGAGGTTATTACCTTTCATAACAATATTTAACTGTACGAACTTTTAAAAATTAGCTTCGTGGCTTTTCTTGACAGCTCTTTTCAAGGAGACCATAATTGTATCTGGTAAAATCAGAATCTGAACAGAAAGACTAAATCGACGACTAAATCATACATATTGCACT